>NC_059192.1:83955444-84256278 GCF_020615455.1 Coregonus clupeaformis
GCTGCCGCACCACCACAGAAAGCACTGAGCTAGGCTGAAACACCTGCATTTTGGAGCTGCCTTACTCAAGAAAGCAAAAAAGAGACCATGTTTGTATGCGGCTTTATTAACTCAATGATTTTTTAAACCATTGTTTGTTATTTTGCTAAACAGGTGGGGCTCAAAACAGGCTCTGTCCCACCTGCCATGAATGACAGGTCGCCACTAGGGCGGAGAGTCATGTATCTTGTCAGTATATCCATAATCTTTGTGTATGCACAACGATTATTCAGATTGCTACCATTCAATGACATTTGTTACAGTGCCAATCAGTGGTTTGGAGAAAAAGCTAATTAGTGAGAGCTCTAACCAGAGTTGTAATGTGGAGATTAGCACCATCTATTGGTGCTAGTTAGTCAATACCAGATAATGAAGCTGAATCTATGTAAGATCCTTATCAGCAGAGTTACCTGGAGGTCAATTCCAGTTCAATTATAATGCTATTCAGATGGAATTTACCCCAACCCGGCTCATTAGACACCTTCAGTGCATTGTGCTGTTGTTTTGTGATAAGAAGTCCATTTGTTGTAGTAAATTGGAAACTAAAAGGGATATAATGACTTGGTGGAAATTACTTTCCAGACTGAAATCAGTTATCTTTGGAATCCTTGGTATCCTTTCAAATAGACTGGAATCAAGTTGATAATGCATTCAGATCCCTTTTCAAATCTCCAGTGAAGCCAGCTAATGCATTAGAATGACAAAGAGGCGAGCGCAGATTGTGAATATTACTCTGTGATCTAAGAGAGACCCGAGGATAAATAGATCACAGATAGAGACATTTGGAGAGACAGAGTGACCGTGAAGCATGTGAGGAGGCCAAGAGGGAGAAGTGAGAGAAAGAAAGTAAGAGAGCGACTGCGAGAATGCCGGCCCGGGAGGAAGAGAGTGATAAAGTCTCTCTCTCTCTCTCTCTCTCTCTCTCTCTCTCTCTCTCTCTCTCTCTCTCTCTCTCTCTCTCTCTCTCTCTCTCTCTCTCTCTCTCTCTCTCTCTCTCTCTCCTCAGAATTAAAGGATGAGTGCAGTTTTTGCATAGAAGTTATTATAAGGCATAAGTTGACATACAATCATCCATAGGTTGATGAGCAAATTATAGCTAATCAACAGGTTCCCAAATACAGAATACAAACACTCCAAACAGGAGTTTAATTCAACCGTCGAGGGGCATTTGGTTCTGATGTCCATAATAATGAACTGTAATACAACCTCAAGGACAATGAATGGACAGTGTAACTCTAATAATGAGTGAGTCTAATAATAATCACAGTGGTTATAGAGGTTGCAACAGGTCAGTACATCAGGAGTAAATGTCACTTGGCTTTTCATAGCCAGGCATTTAGAGGTTGAAATAGCAGGTGCGGTAGAGAGAGAGAGTTGAAAACTCTGTGGCCCCGTCCAACGATACCCCCAGACAGGGCCAACCAGGCAGGATATAACCCCACCCACTTTGCCAAAGCACAGCCCCCACACCACCAGAGGGATATCAACAGACCACCAACCTACTACCATGAGACAAGGCTGAGTATAGCCCACGAAGATCTCCTCCACTGCACAAACCCCTGTCTGTAACTAGTCTTTCTCCAGACACCTCTTGAACAGGGCATGTCTCGCTTGCTCGTGTGTGTCCCTCCTCATCAATTGCTTCCCAGAAATAGACCACTCAGAAAGACAGAGCTCTGCTTTGAATTGCAAATGCTTAAACCTTAAACCTTTCTGATTCCCCTGAGAAACACCATTCACATCACAAGCCGCCAATCACCTTTGTCTATTTCCAAAGCGCTCTCTGATCTCTTCCAATCGTACAAATAATGTTTTTGAAATTGTTAACTTAATGCAGTAGTTCTATTCGTGATGCACAATTCTGAAATCTTCCTGTCTGTGCAGTGCACAAGCAATGAGTACATTTATGGTCCTTCATGAAAAACACAGTTTCATCCCATACATAGAAGCATTATGTATCCTTGGTCATTATCTAGCAATATTCTAGGAGGGAAAAGTAGGCGCATTATTGCAATATGGTATTATTGCTCCTCCTAAGACATTTTAACAGGTGTATTAAGGATTGGATCCGGCAGGGAATTGAAATAGCAAAGTAAAGATGGACACCAAAGCCTGAGGGATGCGTAGTCTACGTCCAAGAAAAGCTTTCTGCTCAGTCCTCCTCCACACTGTGGATTTTCCTTTCTCATTTTCTGAAACAGGTTTATTATGAGAAATAGTTTGATGTTCTCTACCCCTGGTGTTGTCATAAAGATTCTCTACAGGTGTCAATTATAGACATATTTTGTCCTCATCCCCCGAGTGAATCTAGGCTAGGCCTACTCCTCCTTCACAACTAAATTAAACATGAATCTAGTGCTACTTTCGAGTGGAGCTCCTCAGGGAGACAGTTATTATAGGCAGTTATTATAGCTGTCATTAACCCCCATAACCCTAGCTCTCTGCCCATGGCGGTACTCCAACCAGCGACACACTCACAGAATCCTACCCATTGTCTGTGTTCCAAATGGCACCCTATTCCCCACTTAGTGACCTACTATTGACCAGAGCCCTAAGGGCCCTGGTCAAAAAAAGTGCACTATATAGGGAATAGACATTTGGAACACACACATTATGATTAAGCATTGGTGTGTTGTTGTGTATTGGTAAGACATTGGTGTGTCGGGATTGTAACCCTGTGAGTGTCTCCAATCTAATCTCATAGCCACCAACTGCAAGCCTTTGTTTACATAGGTATTCAGACCCTTTACTCAGTCCTTTGTTGGAGCACCTTTGGCAGTGATTACAGCCTTGAGTCTTCTTGAGTATACTCTACAAGCTTGACACACTTGTATTTGGGGTGTTTCTCCCATTCCTCTCTGCAGATCCTCTCAAGCACTGTCAGGTTGGATGAGGAGCGTCGCTGCACAGCTATTTTCAGGTCTCTCCAGAGATGTTCGATCGGGTTCAAGTCCGGGCTCTGGCTGGGCCACTCCTGCGTTGTCTTGGATGTGTGCTTAGGGTCGTTGTCCTGTTGGAAGGTGAACCTTCCACCCAGTCTGAGGTCCTGAGTGCTCTGGAGCAGGTTTTCATTGATCTCCCTGTACTTTGCTCCATTCATCTTTCCCTCGATCCTGACTAGTCTCCCAGTCCCTGCCGTTGAAAAACATCCCCACAGCATGATGCTGCTGTAACAGTGTTGCTTCCGTCCCTCTCCTCGCCCCTACCTGGGCTTGAACCAGGGACCCTCTGCACATATCGACAACAGTCACCCTCGAAGCACCGTTACCCATTGCTCCACAAAAGCCGCGGCCCTTGCAGAGCAAGGGAAACAACTACTTCAAGGTCTCAGAGCAAGTGACGTCACAGATTGAAATGCTACTAGTGCGCACCGCTAACTATCTAGCCATTTCACACCGGTTACACTGCCACCACCATGCTTCACCGTAGGGATGGTGCCACGTTTCCTCCAGACGTGATGCTTGGCATTCAGGCAAAATAGTTCAATCTTGGTTTCATCAGACCAGAGAATCTTGTTTCTCATGGTCTGAGAGTCCTTTAGGTGCCTTTTGGCAAACTTTTACTGAGGTGTGGCTTCCATCTGGCCACTCTACCGTAAAGGCCTGATTGGTGGAGTGCTGCAGAGATGGTTGTCCTTCTGGAAGGTTCTCCCATCTCCAGAAAGGAACTCTGGAGTTCTGTCAGAGTGACCATCGGGTTCTTGGTCACCTCCCTGACTAATGCCTTTCTCCCCCGATTGCTCAGTTTGGCCGGGCGGACAGCTCTAGGTAGAGTCTTGGTGGTTCCAAACTTCTTCCATTTAAGAATGATGGAGGCCACTGTGTTCTTGGGGACCTTCAATGCTGCAGAAATGTTTTGGTACTCGACACAATCCTGTCTCGGCACTCTAAGGACAATTCCTTCGACCTCATGCCTTGGTTTTTGCTCTGACATGCACTGTAAACTGTGAGACCTTATATAGTCAGGTGTGTGCCTTTCCAAATCATGTCCAATCAATTGAATTGACCACAGGTGGACTCCAATCAAGTTGTAGAAACATCTCAAGGATGATCAATGGAAACAGGATGCACCTGCGCTCCATTTCAAGTCTCATAGCAAAGGGTCTGAATAATGATGTAAATAAGCTATTTCTAAAAAACTGTTTTTGCTTTGTCATTATGGGGTATTGTGTGTAGATTGATGAGGAAATACATTTATTTAATCAATTTTAGAATAAGGCTGTAACATGACAAAATGTGGAAAAAGTCAAGGGGTCTGAAAACTTTCCGAATGCACTGACTATATGTCATTAAATAAGAACAAAAACAACAATAAACAATATATTTATTCTTCAGATGACCACATAATTTTTCACTGCCCTAAAGGGAAATATGTCCTGCATTTCAATGAGAGCCCTTAAAATTAACCCTGAATGTTTACTTTAAAATGTTGATACAAGATCATCTCTTGGAAAAGTTACATAATAAGTCATTCAGGGGCCATACTCATGAACTTTTGCTAAGACCATTGGTTTAAACCATTGGTCTTAAAAGGTTGGCTGCTAGCTTTTCCCGAAGGCCAACCTGGTAAAATTAGCCATGAAGCTGAGGACGGCCAGCTGAGCAGATAATTAGATCAGGTACCTAAATAACAAATCAACCTATCAGAGACCATAAACGGTAGAGCCACCATCAAATCACATTTGTTAAACAGGTCAACTTGGACACCAGAGGGAGATTGTTAAACCATCCAACTGCTTGGTTTAGTTCGTTACATTTACATTTTAGTCATTTAGCAGACGCTCTTATCCAGAGCGACTTACAGTTAGTGAGTGCATACTTTTTTCATTTTATTTTTATTTTTATACTGGTCCCCCGTGGGAACCGAACCCACAACCCTGGCATTGCAAACGCAATGCTCTACCAACTGGCACACTCCACTTACTAATGGTCTTGGTAAGTGGAGTGTGCCAATATATTTAGCATGATGTTTCCTTGACTAGGCTACTGACGTTACACAAAATTCAAAAGGCAGCAAGGCACGTTTCCACATATATGACAAAATTCCATGTTTTTGCTTACCGTTTCATACACATCCATGTGCTTTTACAGGGGGAAAACATGCAGGAAGATTATACATTTGTATTCATAGCTACATCTATCGTAAAAATACATCGAAGACGATGGTGCTCTTGTCTATTGGTTGTATTTTTTTCTAATAATTATCACTGATTGGTGGCACAGTCCGCTAAGACAGGTTCAATGGTTGTGAGTTCGAATTCCATGTGGGGCAAGGTTTTTTTAAGGAAATATTGCTCTACTGCTGGTGCTCAAGTCAAATAACACAAATGTGATGAAGTAGATAATTTGAACAATGCATATAAATCGATGTAGGCCTACATTTAGGTAAACAAATCCATATAATATATGTAATATACTATAATATGATTATTAGGCCATAGCAGTGTATTTGAACAAGGCTGAGGAAAGACGTATTTCCATATGAAATTAATATTTAATCTTTCATTTTCAAGGTGATGACTGCCCTTTTCTTCTCAACACAATACTGCACTGCATGTGAATCCACATTTCAAAGGAAAATATTTCACCCTAGGGGGATTTGAACTTACATCACAAGTGGTGATAGAAGTCAGGAACGAGGCATTTTACACTGTGAGGTAATAGTCAAAACAGATATTTGCACGTGATGTAGTTTATTTTATTATCAGAACGTGTCAGTGGCTTAATGGTAAGGAAACTTTAGTGAGAAAGTGTTGGGATCAGGGCCAATTACTTCAACGATTTTAACTGGCTGATAAGGATTTAGTTACTGGATATAATTAACTGCTCAGCTGGTCGGCCCCAGCATCATGGCTAATTTAGCCAGGTTGGACTTTGAGAAAAACTAGCAGTTAACCATTTAAGACCAATAGTTTAAAGCAATGGTGTTAGTAAAAGATCACAAGTATGGCCCCTCAAGATTTTATTAATTGACGGCTGTACTTACAAGGCCTGGCAACATCAACAACCAGTTGAAACCTGATCCGGCCAGTAGAAACCTATCTGATCCTATGAAGAGCAACAGGCCCAATACAAACAAAACACATAATCCTCCCTAATCACTGTTTGTTTCTCCTCAGTCTCTCAGCCACCCTATGGGTTATGTGTACTTGTGTGAGCAAGAACAGCATGTTAAATAGGCAGGAAAAAAAAACAAGAAGAACATTGCCAATCACATCCCACACAGCCCATCATAGAGAATACCACATTTTCCCATGGCTCTGAATACACTATTAATGCGTCCAAAATGGCATCCTATTCCCTATGTAGTGCACTACTTTTGACCAGAGCCCTATGGGCGCTGGTAAAAAGTATTGCACTATAAAGGGAATAGGGTACCATTTGGGATACATCCTGCTCTGGTAAAATGTAGTGCACTACATAGGGAATAGGATGCCATTTGGGACATATGTCCATTGTTTCTCCCTAACCAATCTTCTTCATACTACATTAGGCCAGGGAACATGGCAGAGAGGAGGACATGTGTGTGCAGCACTGACAATTAAGGCAATCACGTGGAAATTAAAGTATGGGTGGCATACCTTTGGTAGGTTGCACTGAAGTCATGAGCATGTCTCCTCAAGATGGCGATCTAACTCAAGTAGATGAGGAGAATGAGATTTGAGAGAGAGAGAGTGTACGTGAGAAGGGACGTGCAAAACTTGCCAAATACAATGACAAAATACCATACAATTATATTTAATGGCCTCCCGAGTGGCGCAGTGGTCTAAGGCAACGCATCGCAATGCTACCTGTGACATTAGAGATCCTGCTTCGAATCCATGCTCTGCCAGTTTTAGTGTAGATTGATGAGGAAAGACATTTATTTAATCGATTTTAGAATAAGGCTATAACATAACAAAATGTGGAAAAAGTCAAGGGGTCTGAATACTTTCTGAATGCACTGACTATATGTCATTAAATAAGAACAACAAAAACAACAATAAACAATATATTTATTATTCAGACGACCACATCATTTGTCACTGCCCTAAAGGGAAATGTGTCCTGCATTTCAATGAGAGCCCTTAAAATTAACCCTGAATGTTTACTTTGAAATGTTGATACAAGATCATCTCTTGGAAAAGTTACATAATAAGTCATTCAGGGGCCATACTCATGAACTATTGCTAAGACCATTGGTTTAAACCATTGGTCTTAAAAGGTTGGCTGCTAGCTTTTCCCGAAGGCCAACCTGGTAAAATTAGCCATGAAGCTGAGGACGGCCAGCTGAGCAGATAATTAGATCAAATCACATTTGTTAAAAAGGTCAACTTGGACACCAGAGGGAGATTGTTAAACCATCCAACTGCTTGTTTTAGTTCGTTACTAATGGTCTTGGTAAGTGGAGTGTGCCAATATATTTAGCATGATGTTTCCTTGACTAGGCTACTGACGTTACACAAAATTCAAAAGGCAGTAAGGCACGTTTCCACATATATGACAAAATTCCATGTTTTTGCTTACCGTTTCATACACATCCATGTGCTTAAAAAAAAAAACATGCAGGAAGATAATACGTTTATATTCGTAGCTACATCTATCGTAAAAATAAATCGAAGACGATGGTGCTCTTGTCTATTGGTTGTATTTTTTAAAAATAATTATGACTGATTGGTGGCACAGTCCGCTAAGACAGGTGCAATGGTTGTGAGTTCGAATTCCATATGGGGCAAGGTTTTTTTAAGGAAAGATTGCTCTACTGCTGGTGCTCAAGTCAAATAACACATACAGTACATTTTTTTTACATTTTAGTCATTTAGCAGACGCTCTTATCCAGAGCGACTTACAGTTAATGCATACGTTTTTTTTTTTTTCATACCCCCTGTGGGAATCAAACCCACAACCCTGGCGTTGCAAACGCCATGCTCTATCAATTGAGCTACATCCCTGCCGGCCATTCCCTCCCCTACCCTGGACGACGCTGGGCCAATTGCGCGCCGCCCCATTGGTCTCCCGGTCGCAGCCGGCTATGACAGAGCCTGGATTCGAACCAGGATCTCTAGTGGCACAGCTAGCACTGCAATGCAGTGCCTTAGACCACTGCGCCACTCGGGAGAACCTTAGACCACTGCACCAGTACCAGTCAAACTTTTGGACACACCTACTCATTCCAGGGTTTTTCTTAATGTTTTACTATTTTCTACATTGTAGAATAATAGTAAAGACATCAAAACTATTTAGTAACACATATGGAATCATGTAGTAACCAAAAAACTGTTAAACAAATCAATATATTATATATTTGAGATTCTTCAAAGTAGCCACCCTTTGCCTTGATGACAGCTTTGCACACTCTTGGCATTATCTCAACCAGCTTCATGAGGTGGTAACCTGGAATGCATTTCACTTAACAGGTGTGTCTTGTTAAAAGTTAATTTGTGGAATTTCTTTCCTTCTTAATGTGTTTCAGCCAATCAGTTGTGGTGTGACAAGGTAGGGGGGGTATACAGAAGATAGCCCAATTTGGTATAAGACCAAGTCCATTGTATGGCAAGAACAGCTCAAATAAGCAAAGAGAAACGACAGTCCATCATTACTTTAAGACATGAAGGTCAGTCAATACGGAACATTTCAAGAATTTTGAAAGTTTCTTCAAGTGCGACAGGAAAGGAAGACCCAGAGTTACCTCTGCTGCAGAGGATACGTTTATTAATATAATACAATTATTAGAGTTACCAGACTCAGAAATTGCAGCCGCTGAGTAGGTGAACGGATGATATCCGCATGTGTGTTCCCACCATGAAACATGGAGGAGGAGGTGTTATGGTGTGGGGGTGCTTTGCTGGAGACACTGTCAGTGATTTATTTTGAATTCTAGACACACTTAACCAGCATGGCTGCCACAGCATTCTGCAGCGATACGCCATCCCATCTGGTTTGCGCTTAGTGGGACAATCATTTGTTTTTCAACAGGACAATGACCCAACACACCTCCAGGCTGTGTAAGGGCGATTTGACCAAGAAGGAGAGTGATGGAGTGCTGCATCAGATGACCTGGCCTCCACAATCACCCGACGTCAACCCAATTGAGATGGTTTGGGATGAGTTGGACCGCAGAGTGAAGGAAAAGCAGCCAACAAGTGCTCAGCATATGTGGGAACTCCTTCAAGACTGTTTGAAAATCATTCCAGGTGAAGCTGGTTGAGAGAATGCCAAGAGTATGCAAAGCTGTCATCAAGGCAAAGGGTGGCTATTTTGAAGAATCTCAAATATGAAATACATTTTGATTTGTTTAACACTTTTTTGGTTACTACATGATTCCATATGTGTTATTTCATAGTTTTGATGTCTTCACTATTATTCTACAATGTAGAAAATAGTAAAAATAAAGAAAAGCCCTGGAATGAGTAGGTGTGTCCAAATTTTTGACTGGTACTGTATACATACAGTGGGGGGAAAAAGGTATTTAGTCAGCCACCAATTGTGCAAGTTCTCCCACTTAAAAAGATGAGAGAGGCCTGTAATTTTCATCATAGGTACACGTCAACTATGACAGACAAAATTAGAAGAAAAAAAATTCCAGAAAATCACATTGTAGGATTTTTAATGAATTTATTTGCAAATTATGGTGGAAAATAAGTATTTGGTCAATAACAAAAGTTTCTCAATACTTTGTTATATACCCTTTGTTGGCAATGACACAGGTCAAATGTTTTCTGTAAGTCTTCACAAGGTTTTCACACACTGTTGCTGGTATTTTGGCCATTCCTCCATGCAGATCTCCTCTAGAGCAGTGATGTTTTGGGGCTGTCGCTGGGAACACAGACTTTCAACTCCCTCCAAAGATTTTCTATGGGGTTGAGATCTGGAGACTGGCTAGGCCACTCCAGGACCTTGAAATGCTTCTTACGAAGCCACTCCTTCGTTGCCCGGGCGGTGTGTTTGGGATCATTGTCATGCTGAAAGACCCAGCCACGTTTCATCTTCAATGCCCTTGCTGATGGAAGGAGGTTTTCACTCAAAATCTCATGATACATGGCCCCATTCATTCTTTCCTTTACACGGATCAGTCGTCCTGGTCCCTTTGCAGAAAAACAGCCCCAAAGCATGATGTTTCCACCCCCATGCTTCACAGTAGGTATGGTGTTCTTTGGATGCAACTCAGCATTCTTTGTCCTCCAAACACGACGAGTTGAGTTTTTACCAAAAAGTTCTATTTTGGTTTCATCTGACCATATGACATTCTCCCAATCCTCTTCTGGATCATCCAAATGAACTCTAGCAAACTTCAGACGGGCCTGGACATGTACTGGCTTAAGCAGGGGGACACGTCTGGCACTGCAGGATTTGAGTCCCTGGCGGCGTAGTGTGTTACTGATGGTAGGCTTTGTTACTTTGGTCCCAGCTCTCTGCAGGTCATTCACTAGGTCCCCCCGTGTGGTTCTGGTATTTTTGCTCACCGTTCTTGTGATCATTTTGACCCCACAGGGTGAGATCTTGCGTGGAGCCCCAGATCGAGGGAGATTATCAGTGGTCTTGTATGTCTTCCATTTCCTAATAATTGCTCCCACAGTTGATTTCTTCAAACCAAGCTGCTTACCTATTGCAGATTCAGTCTTCCCAGCCTGGTGCAGGTCTACAATTTTGTTTATGGTGTCCTTTGACTGCTCTTTGGTCTTGGCCATAGTGGAGTTTGGAGTGTGACTGTTTGAGGTTGTGGACAGGTGTCTTTTATACTGATAACAAGTTCAAACAGGTGTCATTAATACAGGTAACGAGTGGAGGACAGAGGAGCCTCTTAAAGAAGAAGTTACAGGTCTGTGAGAGCCAGAAATCTTGCTTGTTTGTAGGTGACCAAATACTTATTTTCCACCATAATTTGCAAATAAATTCATAAAAAATCCTACAATGTGATTTTCTGGATTTTTTTTCCTCAATTTGTCTGTCATAGTTGACGTGTACCTATGATGAAAATTACAGGCCTCTCTCATCTTTTTAAGTGGGAGAACTTGCACAATTGGTGGCTGACTAAATACTTTTTTCCCCCACTGTATACAATGCATTCGGAAAGGACTCCTTGACCTTTTCCACATCTTGTTATGTTACAGCCTTATTCTAAAATTGATTAAATTAACTTTTTTCCTCATCAATCTACATACAATACCCCATAATGACAAAGCGAAAACAGGTTTTTAGAAATGTTTGCAAATGTATAAAAATAAATAAAAGAATAAACACTTATTTACATAAGTATTCAGACAATTTGCTATGAAACTTGAAATTGAGCTCAGGTGCATCCTCTTTCCATTGATCATCCTTGAGATGTTTCTACAACTTGATTGGAGTCCACCTGTGGTAAATTCAATTGGTTGGACATAATTTTGAAAGGCACACACCTGTCTATATAAGGTCTCACAGTTGACAGTGCATTTCAGAACATCAACCAAGCCATGAGGTCGAAGGAATTGTCCTTAGAGCTCAGAAACAGGATTGTGTTGAGGCACAGTGTCACGTTCGTTGAGTAAAGGATCGGACCAAGGTGCAGCGTGGTATGCGTACATAGTCGTTTATTATATAAACACCGACAAAATAACAAAATCCAACAGAACGTGAAGTTCAAGCGGCTAAACATCAAACACGCCAAACAGAAACAAGATCCCACAACTGAGGTAGGCAACATGGCTGCCTAAGTATGATCCCCAATCAGAGACAACGATCGACAGCTGCCTCTGATTGGGAACCACACCCGGCCAACATAGATCTACACATTCTAGATCTACACATAGATATTCACACCCTGACCAAATCAACTAGAGATCTCTATGTCAGGGCGTGACACACAGATCTGGGGAAGGGTACCAAAACATTTCTGCAGCATTGAAGGTCCCCAAGAACACAGTGGCCTCCATCATTCTTAAATGGAGGTTTGGAACCACCAAGACTCTTCCTAGAGCTGTCCGCCCGGTCAAACTGAGCAATCGGGGGAGAAAGGCCTTGGTCAGGGAGGTGACCGAGAACCCGATGGTCACTCTGACAGAGCTCCAGAGTTCCTCTGTGGAGATGGGAGAACCTTCCAGAAGGACAACCATCTCTGCATCACTCCACCAATATTGTAGAGTGGCCAGACGGAAGCCCCTCCTCAGTAAAAAGCACATGACAGCCTGCTTGGAGTTTGCCAAAAAGGCACCTTAAGGACTCTCAGACCATGAGAAACAAGATTCTCTGGTCTGATGAAACCAAGATTGAACTCTTTGTCCTGAATGCCAAGTGTCACGTCTGGAGGAAACCTGGCACCATCCCTACGAGGAAGCATGATGTTGGTAGCATCATGCTGTGGGGATGTTTTTCAGCGGCAGGGACTAGGAGACTAATCAGAATCGAGGGAAAGATGAACGGAGCAAAGTACAGAGAGATATTTGATGAAGACCTGCTCCAGAGCACTCAGGACCTCAGACTGGGGCGAAGGTTCACCTTCCAACAGGACAATGACCCTAAGCACACAGCCAAGACATTACATTTACATTTACGTCATTTAGCAGACGCTCTTATCCAGAGCGACTTACAAATTGGTGCATTCACCTTATAGCCAGTGGGATAACCACTTTACAATATGTTTTTTTTTTTTGGGGGGGTAGAAGGATTACTTTACCCTATCCCAGGTATTCCTTAAAGAGGTGGGGTTTCAAGTGTCTCCGGAGGGTGGTGTGTGACTCCGCTGTCCTGGCGTCGTGAGGGAGCTTGTTCCACCATTGGGGTGCCAGAGCAGCGAACAGTTTTGACTGGGCTGAGCGGGAACTGTGCTTCCGCAGAGGTAGGGGGGCCAGCAGGCCAGAGGTGGATGAACGCAATGCCCTCGTTTGGGTGTAGGGACTGATCAGAGCCTGAAGGTACGGAGGTGCCGTTCCCCTCACAGCTCCGTAGGCAAGCACCATGGTCTTGTAGCAGATGCGAGCTTCAACTGGAAGCCAGTGGAGTGTGCGGAGGAGCGGGGTGACGTGAGAGAACTTGGGAAGGTTGAACACCAGACGGGCTGCGGCATTCTGGATGAGTTGTAGGGGTTTAACGGCACAGGCAGGGAACCCAGCCAACAGCGAGTTGCAGTAATCCAGACAGGAGATGACAAGTGCCTGGATTAGGACCTGTGCCGCTTCCTGTGTAAGGCAGGGTCGTACTCTCCGAATGTTGTAGAGCATGAACCTACATGATCGGGTCACCGCCTTGATGTTAGCGGAGAACGACAGGGTGTTGTCCAGGGTCACGCCAAGGCTCTTTGCACTCTGGGAGGAGGACACAACGGAGTTGTCAACCGTGATGGCGAGATCATGGAACGGGCAGTCCTTCCCCGGGAGGAAGAGCAGCTCCGTCTTGCCGAGTGCAGGAGTGGCTTCGGGACAACTCTCTGAATGTCCTTGAGTGGCCCAGCCAGAGCCCGGACTTGAACCCGATCGAACATCTCTGGAGAGACCTGAAAATAGCTGTGCAGCGACGATCCCCATCCAACCTGACAGAACTTGAGAGGATCTGCAGAGAAGAATGGGTGAATCTCCCCAAATACAGGTGCGCCAAGCTTGTAGCGTCATACCCAAGAAGACTCAAGGCTGTAATCGCTGCCAAAGGTGCTTCAACAAAGTACTGAGTAAAAGGTCTGAATACTTATGTAAATGTGATATTTCAGTTTTTTATTTAGATTGATGAGGAAAAAAAACAACAATTTAATCAATTTTACAATAAGGCTGTAACGTAACAAAATGTGGAAAAAGTCAAGGGGTCTGAATACTTTCCGAATGTACTTTATATATGTGATCTTAGGCTTGTGTGCGCCTGCTCAGCCATGGAAACCCATTTCATGAAGCTCCCAACGAACACTTCTTGTGCTGATGTTGCTTCCAGAGGCAGTTCGGAACTCTGTAGTGAGTGTTGCAACCGAGGACAGACAATTTTTAAACACTACGCGCTTCAGCACTCGGCGGGCCCGTTCTGTGAGCTTGTGTGGCCTACCACTTTGCGGCTGAGACGTTGTTTCTCCTAGATGTTTCTGCTTCACAATAACAGCACTTACAGTTGACCGGGGAAGCTCTAGTAGGGCAGAAATTTGACAAACTGACTTATTGGAAAGGTGGCATCCTATGACGGTGCCACGTTGAAAGTCACTGAGCTCTTCAGTAAGGCCATTCTACTGCCAATGTTTGTCTATGGAGATTGTATGGCTGTGTGCTCGATTTTATACACCTGTCAGGAACGGGTGTGGCTGAAATATCCGAATCCACTAATTTAAAGGGGTGTCCACATACCTCTGTGTGTGTATATAGTGTACATGCTTTCACAACATTTCCTCTCCGCCAAGCTGGCCAGCTCCGAGGTCCATTCCCAGTGTGCTCAGTTCCTGAGCGTATTTCCCGACTTTCAACGGCCCTGCTTCACCGAACGCACCAGCGCATCTCCCGGCCACATGCAAGCCGCATGCCCCGCTCCACCAAACATCGCTTCAACCATCACCGGTACAGTAATAGATGTTCAATACGTTCCGTATGAATTTCCATTCACGTCAAGAGTAATTGATAAAAACTGCTTGGCACTCTTCATTATGCCATTAATTAAAGCTTGTATCATAGTATCAGATTGCATCAGTTTGTTGCAAATTCACCATATATTGGCCACATCCTGTCATCCTGCAGACCAGCCTTCTCACTCTAGAAATGCCATCTTCATGTCATTGCATGGCGTCCGTCCAGCCATGATTGTTCTCTCGTTATTTTGCCCTCTCCCTCGTGCCCCTTTTCTTCCACTAAACTACTTTTCCCTCTCTCCGGTCGGTTGACTATGGCTGCACCTCCTGCCGGGACCACAACCACATCCACCTCCACCCATGTTGACACCAAACACCAGAGGGCCGCCATTACGACATCCCCTGCTGCCTCCACTGCTGCATATTCATTCCAACACCACCATCTACCATCTTGACCTCCAAGCCTCAGATCAGGCCTCAAAGTCTTCGACCCAGGCCCCCAAACCAGCTCTGTACCTGGCTTCTCTCCCAGCCTCAGATTACAACTTGGCATCCAACACAGCCTAAGTCCCTGCAGCTACAGCTCCCCCCCAACGGCCCAGCAGGCCGGCTTTCTCTCTCTAATACCTGACAAAGGTACACGTCCCTCTCCCCTATCTCCCCGGCTCTCTCTCACTGCCCCTGTTTCCTCCACGCCAGCAGTGCACTCCCTGCATCCAGTGGCTGCTCTAGTTCCCTTGCCTCACTTATTTTCTCTCCAGCCCCACTGGAACCATGACCGCTGCTCCGGAAGTGGCTCACCCACCCTCTCTGCCAGTAACGGCCTATCGCTCTTAGCATACTGCTTCCTGTACCCCTCCATCTTTGCCACTGGTCCTGTGACCGCCACCCCTGCAGTGCCTCACCTTCTTCTCTGCCAGCGACGACCGCTCAGCCAGCTAAATGTGCCTGCTGCTCCAGCTGTGGCTCGGCCCCTATTCCTGATAGCTGTGACCTTCTCTCAGTTCAGTGAGACGATTGCCTCAATGTTCCAATTTTCACTGCTGGCCACAGCCCAGCCGGCTCACCATTCCCTCTCGATGGCCGCCCTGGCTCTTCCTCCACCTAATCTCGGTTACCCAGAAGTAAAATTCTCTCACGAAAGTTTGTCATTTCCTGTTTTACTTCTGGGGGGAATGCCATTAACAATTGTGATTGCCTTTGCACAAAGGAAGGATGCTCAGTCTGCTCTCTCGCAAATGGAAACTCTCAGCCAAACCCCTCCCTTCGAACTAATTTCACCCGCATTTATCATGGCTAAAACTACATTTGTTGTTTTCATCCATTTTTACGACATAGCCAATTTTGACTTTGTGTCTGTGGAATCTAGTGGAAACCGTTTTTCATCCACATAGGTTTGAAAATCATCGCACCAGTTTAAGCACCACCTTCGCCCAATGCTGATTTGTCCAAATAATCAATGACCAAACCCCAAAATCAGGAACTACTGCTGCTCATAATCACATAATTCTATGTGAGCCTTGACAGATTCTCACCTTTCTCGCTTCACCAGCAGATCCCACAAGGTCTCGCTGGCCCCTCTTTCTGCCAGTGACAACCTCTCTACCTTATTTCTCGTGTTTTTAGCTTTCAAGTTAAGCTTTTCACTGTACTTAGATAGAGAGAGCGAGAGAGAGAATCTCTCTGTTAAGTGGATTACATTCAGTCCCAAAGGCCTTCTCTACAGCGGTCAGGTTGCACTTGTTCTTTCATTCATTATTTATTTCACTCATCCCTATGTTTATAAAGTAGGAGTACAAGCCTTCCAGTAGGGATGGGCACTGTTATTCGAATATCCGAACGGACGTTAGTATCTTCTTTTTTTTTTCAGGCTTTGTCTAAAATATTATATAATGATCTATGTGACTTTGCTACATAGCCTACAAGGACATTCAACATTTTCATAAAACAGCCGTTTGTAGCTTGTTGTTATTGTCGGTCAATCAAAACGGTGCTACAGTCAGAGACTCCATGTGTAGCAAGTGAGGGAGATTTCTAATCAATGCAAAATGGAATTAAAGTTACGTAATTAACTTGGCTAACTGAGAAGGAGTAGGCTACAATGATGAATCAACAGGTAGGTTGTTGTTTCATATGAATTGTGTTGTTGTAGACAATGGACAGGGAGTGCAGCATAATAGTCTCAATTAGCCTTACAACAATTTGATGCAGTCATGACAGGCACTACCAGATGTAAGTATGCTTGCACGAGCCAGAATGGCTTACAGGGCAGGAGCCTATCTCCTGTTTCTGTGGCATGAGGCAGCTTGATGTACAAGTACACCCCCTGGCCAGGACACTAGTCTATCACAGGGCCGTTACCCCCAATCTATCTCCTTAATGCTGAGTGCCAAGCAGAGACTCATCAGGTCCCGTTTTTACAGTCTTTGGTGTGACTCGGCCATGGATCACACTCACTACCTTCCAATCTCAGGGCGGACACTCTAACCAGAAGGCCACTGAGTTGGCACTACCAGATGGTATGATAGATAACCTATGGCAGCAACAAGTTTGTCTAACTAGCATGAGTCAGTTTGGCTACTTTCTCTTTCTCTCCCTCCATGCCACACACAGACTGGCAGAGCGCAGCGCACCGACTCTCTCTCGAGTCTCCATTGAAGTTAAAAAATTATGTTTTCTTTAAAACACGTACTGTATTTTGACTATCCGGATATCCAAAGAAATATCATTATATTATTTTAATACTGAAGTCATTTCAAATACCCATTCTTACCTTCCAGCATCTACCCCTGTTTCTCCATGTCCTCCCCCTCTTTCCCTCTTTTCTCCCCCTCTTTCTCTCTTCTCCCCTTGTCCCCCTTTCCCCCATTTGACCCCTTTTCAATTCTCCTCTCTCTACAGCTAGCACCCCCTCTCTCCCCCCTTCTCTCTCTCTCAATTCAATTCAATTCTCTCTCTCTGGTAAGTCATGTGACTTCTCTGAAGTGGAGGCCTATAAAGCAGCTGTACTGGGGGCTCAGTCTCCATACTGCTCCCTGATTGGCTCTCAGAGGGTCAGGTGATGTTCTCTCCTCTGCTGGAAACAGACACTGTGTTATTCCTCCTGGGAGCAAATGACATCCCACAGTAATGTGTGTGTGTGTGTGTGTGTGCGTGTGTGCGTGTGTGCGTGTGTTAAGGGGAGGGGGGAATGAATGACATCCCTCACAGTAAAGAGAGGGGGTGTGGGGGACCAGTCCATTTACACTTACAGGAAGGTTAATGCATCCACAAACACACACACACACACACATTCCACAGGCGTACCATAGCTGATAAACCAACAAACCAACTGGTATGTAAACTGGTGGAGAAAGAGATTACTATTTTCAGTACCAGTAGTTAGATTGTCTCATTTTATTTTTTTTATTTTATTTAACTTTTATTTAACCAGGTAAGCCAAGTTCTCATTTACAACTGCGACCTGGCCAAGATAAAGCAAAGCAGTGCGATAAAAACAACAACACAGAGTTACATATGGGGTAAAAAAACATAAAGTCAAAACAGTGATAATGACACTGTTGAGATGAGGCAGTAGTGCATGGCTCCAGGCAAGTATTTGGTAGCCTAAAGGTGTGGAACCAATTGAAGTCCACTGTAGCGGGAATATCTTAATTAGATGGTTATTGACAGGGAATGTTTGGATCACAAACACAAACACATACACACATGCACCCCACACACACACACAAAAACCATCCATGCTGCTTAGCGTGCAGATTATACAGATTTGTTATACTGTCCCCTTACAATGTATTTTTTGAGAATTTGGCAGTATGTCCAACAGGCCTCACAACCGCAGACCACGTGTAACCACGCCAGCCCAGGACCTCCACATCCAGCTTCTTCACCTGCGGGATCATCTGAGACCAGCCACCCAGACAGCTGATGAAATGGAGGAGTATTTATGTCTGAATTAAAGCCCTTTTGTGGGGAAAAACCCATTCTGATTGGCTGGGCCTGGCTCCCAATTGGGTGGGCCTATGCCCTCCCAGGCCCACCCATGGCTGCACCTTTGCCAAGACAAGTGAAATCCATAGATTAGGGCCTAATTTATTTATTTCAATTGACTGATTTCCTTATATGAACTGTAACTTGAAATTGTTGCATGTTGCATTTATATTTCTGTTCACTATATATGGAAATCCTGTACAGTCCTGTACAAAGCATGCATATGACCAACTGAATATGCATCCCATGTGATCTACATTGATCTGTCTCTTTGTATCCCCTCTCTTTCCCCTCCACCCCCCTCCCCCCTCTCTCTCTATCCCTCTCTCTCTCCATCCCCCTTCCACTCCTCTCCCCTCTCCCCTCTTCCTCCCTCTCTCTGCTGATGTTGTGCTGTGAGTGATGGAATGTTGCGGACGGTAAGTCCAGATTCCTGGAATCCCTCTCCTACATTATCAGAACCGGCTGTGACTGAGGGACTGCTGATCGGCCAACCAAACGGCTTTCCCGTCAGAACTGATCAACCAACCAAACGGATTTCCCGTCAGAACTGATCAGCTAACTAAGACCCTTTACTGGAACCCCATAGTGAGGCCCAGATTCATAGTTTCATGGGGGATTAATCTTCCCCAGCCCACATATTCCTGGGCATGCCAGCATAGAAACACGGTTGACGTGTTTTGAATATGGGTTTGAGTCCCTGGTCGGCTGAATAAGGACTCTGTTACATACCACAGTATAGGCATTTAAAGGATTCAGCCATGTACTGATACTGTATGAATGACATAAGATGTTAGCAGTAGTTGACTTGGGCAGGAGCTCACCAGAGCTGAGTATGAAAATGTATGCACTCACTAACTGTAAGTCGCTCTGGATAAGAGCATCTGCTAAATGACTAAAATGTAAATGTAAAATGTTCTACTGCTTGAGCTCCTGTTCCTCTTATAGAATATTGGTTCAAAAGTATTGTGGAGCTCCTGCACCTAAATATAAACAGTACAGGCACCCACATTAAGTACTGGCACCTATTTCAGTCCAAGTCAAGCACTGGATGTTAGGGATAGATTACTGTATATATCCGTGCAGCTACATGGTGGAATGTGTAGAATGGGAGGGTGTCCAACCCTCCTCCTGGAGAGCTAACCTCTGCAGGGTTTTGTTCCAGCCCAGTAGTTGTGAGGGGAAGAGAGAAGTAGAGATTCTCTCAGCCATAGACTCTAACCTACACTACCGGTCAAAAGTTTTAGAACACCTACTCATTCAAGGGTTGTTCTTTATTTTTACTATTTTCTACATTGTAGAATAATAGTGAAGACATCAAAACTATGAAATAACACATATGGAATCATGTAGTAACCAAAAAAGTGTTAAACAAATCCAAATATATTTTTTATTTGAGATTCTTCAAATAGCCACCCTTTGCCTTGATGACAGCTTTGCACACTCTTGGCATTCTCTCAACCAGCTTCACCTGGAATGCTTTTCCAACAGTCTTGAAGGAGTTCCCACATATGCTGAGCACTTGTTGGCTGCTTTTCCTTCACTCTGCGGTCCAACTCATCCCAAACCATCTCAATTGGGTTGAGGTCGGGGGATTGTGGAGCCCAGGTCATCTGATGAAGCACTCCATCACTCTCCATTTTGGTCAAATAGCCCTTACACAGCCTGGAGGTGTGTTGGGTCATTGTCCTGTTGAAAAACAAATGATAGTCCCACTAAGCCCAAACCAGATGGGATGGCGTATCGCTGCAGAATGCTGTGGTAGCCATGCTGGTTAAGTGTGCCTTGAATTCTAAATAAATCACACAGTGTCACCAGCAAAGCACCGCCGCACCGCCACACCTCCTCCTCCATGCTTTACGGTGGGAAATACACCTGCGGAGATTATCCGTTCACCCACACCGCGTCTCACAAAGACACGGCGGTTGGAACCAAAAATCTCAAATTTGGACTCCAGACCAAAGGACACATTTCCAACGGTCTAATGTCCATTGCTCGTGTTTCTTGGCCCAAGCAAGTCTTTTCTTATTATTGGTGTCCTTTGGTAGTGGTTTCTTTGCAGCAATTCAACCATGAAGGCCTAATTCACACAGTCTCCTCTAAACAGTTGATGTTGAGATGTGTCTGTTACTTGAACTCTGTGAAGCATTTATTTGGGCTGCAATTTCTGAGGCTGGTAACTCTAATGAACTTATCCTCTGCAGCAGAGGTAACTCAGGGTCTTCCATTCCTGTGGCGGTCCTCATGAGAGCCAGTTTCATCATAACGCTTGATGGTTTTTGCGACTGCACTTGAAATGTTCCATATTGACTGACCTTCATGTCTTAATGTAATGATGGACTGTCGTTTCTCTTTGCTTATTTGAGCTGTTCTAGCCATAAAATTGACTCTTTTACCAAACAGGGCTATCTTCTGTATACACCCTACCTTGTCACAACACAACTGATTGGCTGAAACGCATTAAGAAGGAAAGAAATTCCACAAATTAACTTTTAAGAAGGCACACCTGTTAATTGAAATGCAGTCCAGGTGACTACCTCATGAAGCTGGTTGAGAGAATGCCAAGAGTGTGCAAAGCTGTCATCAAGGCAAAGGGTGGCTATTTGAAGAATCTCAAATATAAAATATATTTTGATTTGTTTAACACTTTTCCGGATACTACATGATTCCATATGTGTTATTTCATCGTTGATTTCTTCACTATTATTCTACAATGTAGAAAATAGTAAAAAAAAAAAGAAAGAAAAACCCTTGAATGAGTAGGTGTTCTAAATATTTTGACCGCTAGTGTAGATTCCATCAGCATTATCCAGATACTTTAGGGAAAAATAAAGTTAGTCACTATTAACCGGCCTGTGTAGAGAGCGTGAGCTTGTTTGTGCGTGCCTGCGTGCGTGTGTGTGTATTCTCGCTTCAGGGTTATTTTGGTGTGTTTTAGGAAGGAAGGCTGATTGTTCCTGCTTGTTGGTCTGTGTACGTCAGTCGTGCTTGTGTTGCTCATCTGACACACACACACACATTCCTCATCATCGGTTACCGGGAAGAAGACAGGAAACAGAGGAACCGAAACTAGAAAAAAGAGCAGACAGAATGACACAAATAAATGACTTGGGCACAGTGTGTGTGTTTTGTGGGTTGATGTTGTTGTTTCTGCTCTCTTCTCTTTCCTCTCTCTCTCTCTCTCTCTCTCTCTCTCTCACACACACACACACACACACACAGTCACACCAGGCAAGCCGTAAAAATTATACTCAATTAAAGCGCCTCTTTCCTGGAAACGAGCCCTAGACTAAACATAAGGTATAAAGGGAATGGGAACCGTGTGTGTGTGTGGGTGTTTGGTTTTACTATCCTTGTGGGGACCAGAAGTCCTCACAATGATAGTAAAACAAGGAAAATTCTGACAAATTGGGACATTTAGCTGGTCCCCACAAGGAAAAAATATATTTTAGGCTTAGGGGTTAGGTTTAGGGTTACAATTAGGGTTAGGGGTTAGGTATAGGGGTTTGGAGTTAAGGTTAGGGTTAGAGGTTAGGGAAAAAAATATTTTGAATGGGAAGAAATTGTTTGGTTCGCATAAGGATAGTAAAACAAACCTAGACCAGACAGACTGTGTGTGTGTGTGTGTGCATGCGTGCGAAAGAGAGAGAGAGGGGATGAAGAAATTCTCCCCCAGGTTAATACCAATGCCAGCAATCCACCCAGACCCTCACGCACACACACACATTCTATACACTGTTAATCACAGACCATCACAAATCTCTTCCACGTGGAACCTTTCACCTCTCTGACCTCACATACACTAATTCTCTCTGACCCCCCTCTTTCTCTCCCTCTCTCTTTTTCTCTCACCCAGACCCTCATGTACACACACACACTACAGTTCAGCACAGTACAGTACACATTACCATCCACACAGCCCCTCAGGCCGAATGTGCAAAAGCTCACTGCATTCCATTCCTGTTAGGTACACCCCAGATCCTATAGCATACTGCTGTGTGTGTGTGTTTTGTGGGAGGGGTTGCCTGAAACAACTGAATGCATCTGGGAACCCCACTTTGTTTCTTTGACCTGCCTGTGTTTTGGTGCTATGGTATGTGTGTGTGCATTACAGCCAAATTCTGAGAACTCCATCACACTAGAGGGCTCAGACATTTCAATCCTCTCTCTCTCTCTCTCTCTCTCTCTCTCTCTCTCTCTCTCTCTCTCTCTCCTCTTTATCCTTCCCCCTCTCTCTCTCTCTCTCTCTCTCTCTCTCTCTCTCTCTCTCTCTCTCTCTCTCTCTCTCTCTCTCTCTCTCTCTCTCTCTCTCTCTCTCTCTCTCTCTCTCTCTCTCTCTCTCTCTCTCTCTCTCTCTCTCTCTCTCTCTCTCTGAATGTCCCTAATGAATATTGAATGCAATGCAAGAAAATGAAAACCAAGTACTGGTATACTGGACCACATTTACAAGGGTCTGTGTGCTTGTCATACATATGAGTTGTGTTATTCTAAATATCCTCTAGGCAACAGTACATTTCCTTATATCTCATCTTTGACATTAGGGCCCAGAGTTTTTACTAGTCATGTGGTCATGAAAAACTTTTGGTCTCAGGCATATTGCGATGCCTACAAGGCTGTTGCTATCATGTAGTGCTCTGGATATTGTTATCGTGCAGGGCTCTGGGAATTGCCTAACACAGTGAGGTCTTTGTATTTGTTGGAACCAGGAAGTGGAGAGTCCTCCTAATGGGAGCCAGATAGTAAACATTACTGTAATAGTTTATTGCCCTATTCCCGTCAATGTTGCTGACCCTGTCAATCTATTATGTAATCAGGATTTCCGGTATGGTGAAGTCAGGTGAAGATGATCCGTTTGGCATTCCCTTTCTTTATGAAAACATGCCTCTTAAATAGAAAATAACTCTACTGTAAAGTCAACAAATAACTGAAATGTTATGTTGGCAACTTAACTGAACAAACATATAACCCTAAATGCAACATGTAAAGTGTTGGTTCCATGTTTCATGAGCTGAAATAAAAGATCCCAGAAATGTTTCATACGCACAAAAAGCTTATTTCTCTCAAATTTTGTGCACAAATTTGTTTACATCCCTGTTAGTGAGCATTTCTCCTTGCCAAAATAATCCATCCACCTGACAGGTGTGGCATATCAAGAAGCTGATTAAACAGCATGATCATCACACAGGTGCAACTTGTGCTGGAGACAATAAAGTTTTGTCACACAACACAATGCCACAAATGTCTCAAGTTTTAGGTGAGCGTGCAATTGGCATGTCCACCAGAGCTGTTGCCAGAGAATGTAATGTTCATTGCTCTACCATAAGCCACTTCCAACGTCGTTTTAGAGAATTTGGCAGTACGTCCAACGGCCTCATAACCGCAGACCACGTTTAACCATGCCAGCCGAGGACCTCCACGTCCGGCTTCTTCACCTGCAGAATCGTCTGAGACCAGCCACCCGGACAGCTGATGAAACTGTGGGTTTGCACAAGCGAAGAATTTCTGCACAACTGTCAGAAGCTGTCTCAGGGAAGCTCATCTGCATGCTCATCGTCCTCACCAGGGTCTTGACCTTCTCTCACTGGCAAGCTGGAGAAGTGTGCTCTTCATTGATGAATCCTGGTTTCAACCGTATCAGGCAGATGGCAGACAGCGTGTATGGCGTCGTGTGGGCGAGTGGTTTGCTGATGTCAACGTTGTGAACAGAGTGCCCCATGGTGGCGGTGGAGTTATGGTATGGGCAGGCATAAGCTACGGACAACGAACACAATTACATTTTATCGATGGCAATTTGAATGCACAGAGATACAGTGGCGAGATACTTTGGCCCACTGTCGTGCCATACATCCGCCACCATCACCTCATGTTTCAGCATGATAATGCACGGCCCAATGTTGCAAGGATCTTTACACAATTCCTGGATGCTGAAAATGTCCCAGTTCTTCCATGGCCTGCAGACATGTCACCCATTGAGCATGTTTGGGATGCTCTGGATCGATATGTACGACAGCGTGTTCCAGTTCCCGCCAATATCCAGCAACTTCGCATAGCCATTGAAGAGGAGTGGGACAACATTCCACAGGCCACAATCAACAGCGTGATCAACTCTATGCGAAGGAGATGTGTCGTGCTGTATGAGGTAAATGGTGGTCACATCAGATACTGACTGGTTTTCTGATCCACACCCCTACCTTTTTTTTAGCTACTGTATCTGTGACCAACAGATGCATATCAGTGTTCCCAGTCGTGAAATCCATAGATTAGGGCCTAATGAATTGATTCAGTCAAATCTTTCAAATTGTTACATGTTGCGTTTATATTTTTGTTCAGTGTACATATTATGGCAAATACTAGATCTAGAAATAGAGACAAACAAACACAGCGAAACAGCGTGACCATGGACCAAGTAGCTGACGACAAGACTAAAGTGAGTTTAGCGACACTACTAACAGAAATTTGCACTGATAACGAGAAACTGTCTAAGCAGATGAAGAACATATCCGAAAATATCAAAGCTGATATGACTGAACTGGGCAAACGTGTGGAGAAGGCCGAAAATTGGTTAACTCTGGAGGAAATCACACAAGAAAAGCTTCAGAAAATACATAATTACAGGGCTTATTGAAAAATTATATTGGATGGAGGACTTCAGTTGCCAGTCAAATCTTATTTTCGTAGTTTTCCCTGAAATTTCCCCGAAAGAAGAATTCCTGGAAAGGGTAATGCCACAGCTACTGGGGCAGGAGAACTTCACACGGGCTCCCACAATCGAACGAGCACATTGAACAGGCATCCCGAGAGGGGACACGAGCAGCAAACCAAGGGGCATCATCACAAATTTAGTTAACTATAGGGAGAAAGATAAAGTTATTCGACTGGCCAAAAAGTCGGGAGTCGGACCTTCAATGTATGAGGACCGTTGGATCTACATCAACGACGACGTGAGCAGAGACATTTACATGCAATGCAGAGAATTCGACCCCATAAAGAAAATACATGGGAAAAACAAATCCCGTTATCTTTGGTGTACCCTGCACAACTATGGGTCAAATGGAAGGAAAGAGACATTACACTGAAATCAGCAAAATAAGATTCCTGGATAACCTGGACAAGGAGAACGGTGGAAATGGCAGTGAGCTAAATGTATACTGTAGTCTACAGCAGGGGTTCCCAAACTTTTTCACTCTGGGCCCCCTTCCAGCATTGGGGAACATCCAGCGCACGTGCCACATCTATTTCTACACCCCTCTTGTTGGTGGAGACAATAATGCAGGTTTAAAGCAAATTTTCTTGCAATTCTATACATTTTGCCATGTCTAATGTGTATTCATGTGATATTTGAGTGACTAAAAAATTACAACAATATCTATGGGCTAAAAAACATTAGCTGATATGGGCTAGTTTATCTGGACATTTCTGACAATGTATAAATAGCTCTCTAAGGTATGCAATGACTAACATGACAAGAGGAACTGATGATGCACTACCCAATTTCGAAATTGCACCTTGTGCATTCTACTATTACAACTTTCAAGAGTAAGTTTAACGCCGGACTGAGCACGCCCCACAGTTTGGGAATCACGGGTCTACAGGACAGCCTCTGAACAGATGATGTTCGACAGATGGGGCACTGAACTGTTTAGGCCACTGAAATGAAGTGAATGACGGACTATTACACCCCACCACATCAAAGACACAAAAGAGAAATGTATGTTTTGTTAATGCCTTCAGACATTTACAGCACCACTCAGGTGATCTGTGTAAATGAATAACACTTGAATGACTATTGGCTATGTAGCCTAAATGACAACTCATTCATTGGTAGGCTATAGCCATGATCTGTTTAAGTAACGAACTGACAAGTGAACAAGACAACATGAAGATTGCTATGATCTGGACAATTATTTTTGAATGCTCCCCAGCCGAGTTAGTCGGAAGAATTTAAATGTCCCATATGTGGAAAAAAGACTGGGACAGATCAAATGTCAGACAGCCTTAGACGCTGAAATTGTAAGCACACAGTACTTTTATTTCCATTGCTTTCTCTCTCTCTCTCGCCCTTCCTTTTTATTTATTTGTATTTACTTTGCTCAATTTAAGGCATGATAAGGGGTACATTGGTATATGAAGTGAGCAGCATAATATCATCACGTGTCAATTATCCTTTTCTTTTTATTTCTCCTATAGAAAGTACAATTAATAATGTTAATGAATTGGCTAAATGAACGTTGAAGGAATTTGGGCAACTGCCGACTTTATTAAAGAGAGACAAATAGACAGGCTATGTGCACGAAGACCACAATTATGCACCTTTCAATCATTATTTCCAGCTCTTTGTCAGTGCTGGAAAAATTACCCAATTGTCATACTTGAGTAAAAGTAAAGATACCTTAATAGAAAATGACTCAAGTAAAAGTGAAAGTCATCCAGTAAAGTACTACTTGAATAAAAGTCTAAAAGTATTTGGTTTGAAATATACTTAAGTATCAAAAGTAAATGTAATTACTAAAATACTAAAGTAAAAGTATAAATCCTTTCCAATTCCTTATATTAAGCAAACCAGATGGAAAGATGTTCTTGTTTTTTGAATGTATGGATAGCCAGGGGCAGACTCCAACACTAAAACATAACAAATTAAGCATTTGTGTTTAGTGAGTCCGCAAGATCAGAGGCAGTAGGAATGACCACGTATTCTCTTGATAAGTGCGTGAATGGGACCATTTTCCTGTCCTGCTAAGCATTTAAAATGTAACGAGTACTTTTGGGTGTCAGGAAAAATGTATGGAGTAAAAAGTACATTATTTTCTTTAGGAATGTAGTGGAGTAAAAGTAAAAGTAGTCAAAAATAGTAGTACAGATACTTTACAAAAACTACTTAAGTAGTACTTTAAAGCATTTTTTATTAAGTACTTTACTCCACTGCTCTTTGTTGGGCAATTATATCAAAAGTAATTCATTAACTGAATCATTAAGTGGAATGTACAAGAAATGTAGCTAAGCCAACTGAACATGCAGCCGATAAACTCAAGTGAATAAATGGCCGCACTCGCTTTGGCGCTACCGGTGCCCAGAGTGGACAGATGTTGCATTGATGTTACATGTCATTATACCACCCCGCTCTTAGTCATCCGCCGCTCTGTCCCCCGGTGAGTCAAAACGAGTGCACCCCACATGTGGTTGTGTGCAGTACAACGGAACTGTCAGCTGCTCCAGTGGTTATAGGCCTGCATCTGTTTGCATTTATTTCATTGGATAGTTACATGGAGAGTTGAACAAATTTCTCTCTTTAATATACTATAATAATGCCTAATGCCTAAATAATCTAATTCATTTTATTATCAATTAACACATTGATGGCAAGTACATTTTATGTTGCTTTTTATGTTGTTTTTCTCTTGTTATTGACCCTGAGGGGGGTTAAAAAAAACAAAAAAAACAGGTAGGCCTATCACGCTGGCCAGGACAATTATAAATGTATACTTTAGTAGCTATCTCAGAAGGTAGAACCAGCCCTAGACAGCAGTCCTTTAATGATAATCACTATATTTGCTTCACAAATACTAATTATACTAGTTGACTGCACATAGCATGGACATATAGTACTGACACTCACTCCGCAGTGGTTGGGAATGGGTTGTCACGCCCTGACCTGGAGAGACTGTTATTCTCTAGGTAGTTTGGTCAGGGTGTGAAAATCTATGTATTGTATATCTATGTTTGGCCGGGTGTGGTTCCCAATCAGAGGCAGCTGTCGCTTGTTGTCTCTGATTGGGGTTCATACTTAGGTAGCCAGTTTTCCTGCCTGGGTTGTGGGATCTTGTGTGTGTTCCTGTTTGGCTTGTTGTGTGTATAGCCCATAGGACTTCACGTTTTCGTTGCTTTTGTTGTTTTGTCAAGTGTTTATCTTCACTAATAAATATGTACGCATACCACGCTGCACCTTGGTCTGACCCGTCTCTCAACGAGCGTGACAGAAGATCCCACCACCAAAAGACCAAGCAGCGTGCCCAGGAGCAGCAGACACCCTGGACACAGGTGGGGAAGTCATTTTGGACTTAGGAGGAGATATTGGCTGGTAGAGGACCCTGGGTGAAGGAGGAAGCACAGGCAGGAGAGGAGAAACAGTGACTCAAAGGGACTCGGTCACGAAGAAAGCCAGAGAAGCAGCCCCAATAATTTTTTGGGGGGCACACGGGGTGGACGACGAGGCAGCAGGAGGCCGTGAAAGGGCTGACTATAGAGGAGGAGGCCACTATTTTAGAGGTCCTCCGAGACCTGTGGATCGACAGTTTACGAGAGGAGGCCATCACATTACGGGGGCTGATAGGGAGTATAGAGCAGGAGAGCTCCCTTAAAGATGAGGTGCTGCAGGAGGCCCATAGGGAGAAGGAAATAGTGGAGGCATGGAGAGAGGAGCTGGTCAGGCAACAAAAGGAGCGTGTGTTCATTGAGGATCCTAGGTATGCGGAGATACGCACTGTGTCGCCAGTGCGCGTTCACAGCCCAGTGCGTCCTGTGCCAGCGCCCCGCACGTGCCATGCGAAAGTGGGCATCCAGCCAGGACGGGTTGTGCCAGCTCTAAGCTCCAGACCTCCAGTGCGCCTCCACAGCCCGGTACGGCCTGTGCCAGCTCCTCGCACCAAACCAGTGGTGCGTGTATCCAGTCCAGTATGGCCCGTACCTGCTCCTCGCACCAAACCAGAGGTGCGTGTCGCCAGCCCGGCAAGGCCTGTGCCTGCTCCTCGCACTAAACCAGTGGTGCGTGTCTCCAGTCTGGCACGACCCGTGCCTGCTCCTCGCACCAGACCAGTGGTGCGTGTTCTCAGTCCAACTCCGGTCAGCGGCTCCACTCCGGAGCCAGATTAGTCCGCTCCACCGGTGCGCAGTCCAGCTCCGGTCAGCGGCTCCACTCCGGAGCCAGAGCAGTCTGCTCCACCGGTGCCTAGTCCAGCTCCGGTCAGCGGCTCCACTCCAGGTTAGGGGTCTCCCACACCAGGGTCCAGACAGGGCTTGGTGCATCGTGGGAGGATTGCCGATCCAGGCCCAGACGTCAGCCCCTCTCCAGGTTAGGGGTCTCCCACACCAGGGTCCAGACAGGGCTTGGTGCATTGTGGGAGGAAGGAGAGGGGAAGCATCGCGCCGAGGTCCAGACCAGACCAGGGGCGCAACGGGGAGGCAGAGAGCGTGAGGGAGCCGGATCCGCATCCGAGGCTGAATGCCCACCCGGACCCTCCCCTAATGAGTCAGGTTGGTGTGGCCGGAGTACGCACCTTTGGGGGGGGGTACTGTTTATTTCAGCTCATGAAACATGGGACCAACACTTTACATGTTGCGTTTACATATTGTGGTCCTCTGTAGCTCAGCTGGTAGAGCACGGCACTTGTAATGCCAAGGTAGTGGGTTCGATCCCCGGGACCACCCATACACAAAAATGTATGCACACATGACTGTAAGTCGCTTTGGATAAAAGCGTCTGCTAAATGGCATATTATTATTATTATTATTATTATTATATTTTTTCAGTGGGGGAAAAAAGTATTTAGTCAGCCACCAATTGTGCAAGTTCTCCCACTTTAAAAGATGAGAGAGGCCTGTAATTTTCATCATAGGTACACGTCAACTATGACAGACAAATTTAGGAAAAAAATTCCAGAAAATCACATTGTAGGATTTTTTATGAATTTATTTGCAAATTATGGTGGAAAATAAGTATTTGGTCACCTACAAACAAGCAAGATTTCTGGCTCTCACAGACCTGTAACTTCTTCTTTAAGAGGCTCCTCTGTCCTCCACTCGTTACCTGTATTAATGGCACCTGTTTGAACTTGTTATCAGTATAAAAGACACCTGTCCACAACCTCAAACAGTCACACTCCAAACTCCACTATGGCCAAGACCAAAGAGCTGTCAAAGGACACCAGAAACTAAATTGTAGACCTGCACCAGGCTGGGAAGACTGAATCTGCAATAGGTAAGCAGCTTGGTTTGAAGAAAACAACTGTGGGAGCAATTATTAGGAAATGGAAGACATACAAGACCACTGATAATCTCCCTCGATCTGGGGCTCCACGCAAGATCTCACCCCGTGGGGTCAAAATGATCACAACCATGCGGGGGGACCTAGTGAATGACCTGCAGAGAGCTGGGACCAAAGTAACAAAGCCTACCATCAGTAACACACTACGCCGCCAGGGACTCAAATCCTGCAGTGCGAGACGTGTCCCCCTGCTTAAGCCAGTACATGTCCAGGCCCGTCTGAAGTTTGCTAGAGTGCATTTGGATGATCCAGAAGAGGATTGGGAGAATGTCATATGGTCAGATGAAACCAAAATATAACTTTTTGGTAAAAACTCAACTCGTCGTGTTTGGAGGACAAAGAATGGTGAGTTGCATCCAAAGAACACCATACCTACTGTTTATTTATTTATTTATTTTACCTTTATTTAACCAGGTAAACCAGTTGAGAACAAGTTCTCATTTACAACTGCGACCTGGCCAAGATAAAGCATAGCAGTGCGATAAAAACAACAGAGTTACATATGGGGTAAAAAAAAATAAAAAATAAACATTAAGTCAAAAAATACAACAGAAAATATAAATACAGTGTGTGCAAATGTAGCAAGTTATGGAGGTAAGGCAATAAATAGGCTATAGTGCAAAATAATTACAATTAGTATTAACACTGGAATGCTAGATGTGCAAGAGATTATGTGCAAATACAGATACTGGGGTGCAAAAGAGCAAAATAAATAACAATATAGGGATGAGGTAGTTGGGTGGGCTAATTTCAGATGGGCTGTGTACAGGTGCAGTGATCGGTAAGGTGCTCTGACAACTGATGCTTAAAGTTAGTGAGGGAGATAAGAGTCTCCAGCTTCAGAGATTTTTGCAATTCGTTCCAGTCATTGGCAGCAGAGAACTGGAAGGAATGGCGGCCAAAGGAGGTGTTGGCTTTGGGGATGACCAGTGAGATATACCTGCTGGAGCGCAGACTACGGGTGGGTGCTGCTATGTGACCAATGAGCTAAGATAAGGCGGGGATTTGCCTAGCAGTGATTTATAGATGGCCTGGAACCAGTGGGTTTGACGACGAACATGTAGTGAGGACCAGCCAACAAGAGCGTACAGGTCACAGTGGTGGGTAGTGTATGGGGCTTTGGAGACAAAACGGATGGCACTGTGATAGACTACATCCAATTTGCTGAGTAGAGTGTTGGAGGCTATTTTGTAAATGACATCGCCGAAGTCAAGGATCGGTAGGATAGTCAGTTTTACGAGGGCATGTTTGGCAGCATGAGTGAAGGAGGCTTTGTTGCGAAATAGGAAGCCGATTCTAGATTTAACTTTGGATTGGAGATTCTTAATGTGAGTCTGGAAGGAGAGTTTACAGTCTAACCAGACACCTAGGTATTTGTAGTTGTCCACATACTCTAGGTCAGACCCGTCGAGAGTGGGGATTCTAGTCGGGTGGGCGGGTGCCAGCAGCGTTCGATTGAAGAGCATGCATTTAGTTTTACTAGTGTTTAAGAGCAGTTGGAGGCTACTGAAGGAGTGTTGTATGGCATTGAAGCTCGTTTGGAGGTTTGTTAACACAGTGTCCAATGAAGGGCCAGATGTATACAAAATGGTGTCATCTGCATAGAGGTGGATCTGAGAGTCATTGCAGCAAGAGCGACATCATTGATATACACGGAGAAAAGAGTCGGCCCAAGAATTGAACCCTGTGGCACCCCCATAGAGACTGCCATAGGTCCAGACAACAGGCCCTCCGATTTGACACACTGAACTCTATCTGAGAAGTAGTTGGTGAACCAGGCGAGGCAGTCATTTGAGAAACCAAGGCTATTTAGTCTGCCAATAAGAATGCGGTGGTTGACAGAGTCGAAAGCCTTGGCCAGGTCGATGAAGACGGCTGCACAGTACTGTCTATTATCGATCGCGGTTATAATATCGTTTAGGACCTTGAGCGTGGCTGAAGTGCACCCATGACCAGCTCGGAAACCGGATTGCATAGCGGAGAAGGTACGGTGGGATTCGAAATGGTCGGTGATCTGTTTGTTAACTTGGCTTTCAAATACTTTCGAAAGGCATGGCAGGATGGATATAGGTCTGTAACAGTTTGGATCTAGAGTGTCACCCCCTTTGAAGAGGGGGATGACCGCGGCAGCTTTCCAATCTCTGGGGATCTCAGACGTTACGAAAGAGAGGTTGAACAGACTAGTAATAGGGGTTGCGACAATTTCGGCGGCTAGTTTTAGAAAGAAAGGGTCCAGATTGTCTAGCCCAGCTGATTTGAAGGGGTCCAGATTTTGCAGCTCTTTCAGAACATCAGCTGTCTGAATTTGTGTGAAGGAGAAGTGGGGGGGGCATGGGCAAGTTGCAGCGGAGGGTGCAGAGTTGGTGGCCAGGGTAGTGGTAGCCAGGTGGAAAGCATGGCCGGCCGTAGCAAAATGCTTGTTGAAATTCTCGATTATTGTAGATTTATCGGTGGTGATAGTGTTTCCTAGCCTCAGTGCAGTGGGCAGCTGGGAGGAAGTGCTCTTATTCTCCATGGACTTTACAGTGTCCCAAAACTTTTTGGAGTTAGTGCTACAGGATGCAAATTTCTGTTTGAAAAAGTTAGCCTTTGCTTTCCTGACTGCTTGTGTATATTGGTTCCTAACTTCCCTGAAAAGTTGCGTATCGCGGGGGCTATTTGATGCTAATGCAGTACGCCACAGGATGTTTTTGTGCTGGTCAAGGGCAGTCAAGTCTGAGGAGAACCAGGGGATATATCTGTTCTTAGTTCTGTATTTTTTGAATGGGGCATGTTTATTTAAGATTGAGAGGAAATTACTTTTAAATAACAACCAGGCATCCTCTACTGACGGAATGAGATCTATATCCATCCAGGATACCTGGGCCAGGTCAATTAGGAAGGCCTGCTCGCTAAATGTTTTAGGGAGCGTTTGACAGTGATGAGGGGTGGTCGTTTGACCACGGACCCGTTACGGACGCAGGCAATAAGGCAGTGATCGCTGAGATCCTGGTTGAAGACAGCGGAGGTGTATTCAGAGGTTAAATTAGTCAGGATGATATCTATGAGGGTACCCATGTTTACGGATTTAGGGTTGTACCTGGTAGGTTAGTTGATAATTTGCGTGAGATTGAGGGCATCTAGTTTGGATTTTAGGATGGCCGGGGTATTAAGCATATCCCAATTTAGGTCACCAAGCAGTACGAACTCTGAGGATGAATGGGGGGCAATCAATTCACATATGGTGTCCAGGGCACAGCTGGGGGCTGAGGGGGGTCTGTAGCAAGCAGCAACAGTGAGAGACTTTGGGGGTGGAAACATCATGCTTTGGGGCTGTTTTTCTGCAAAGGGACCAGGACGACTGATCCGTGTAAAGGAAAGAATGAATGGGGCCATGTATCGTGAGATTTTGAGTGAAAACCTCCTTCCATCAGCAAGGGCATTGAAGATGAAACGTGGCTGGGTCTTTCAGCATGACAATGATCCCAAACACACCGCCCGGGCAACGAAGGAGTGGCTTCGTAGAAGCATTTCAAGGTCCTGGAGTGGCCTAGCCAGTCTCCAGATCTCAACCCCATAGAAAATCTTTGGAGGGAGTTGAAAGTCTGTGTTGCCCAGCGACAGCCCCAAAACATCACTGCTCTAGAGGAGATCTGCATGGAGGAATGGGCCAAAATACCAGCAACAGTGTGTGAAAACCTTGTGAAGACTTACAGAAAACGTTTGACCTGTGTCATTGCCAACAAAGGGTATATAACAAAGTATTGAGAAACTTTTGTTATTGACCAAATACTTATTTTCCACCATAATTTGCAAATAAATTCATTAAAAATCCTACAATGTGATTTTCTGGAGAAAAAAATTCTCATTTTATCTGTCATAGTTGACGTGTACCTATGATGAAAATTACAGGCCTCTCTCATCTTTTTAAGTGGGAGAACCTGCACAATTGGTGGCTGACTAAATACTTTTTTCCCCCACTGTATATATATATTTTTTTGTTGTTGTTGTTGCATAGAGACGTAGTCACTGACCAATAACCTGCATTAAAGGGAATGGCCCCTATGGAGGCACAATTAAGGTCGCAACAGTAAAGCACAGATTCATGCAGGAAGCATCAAAGGGGAAAGGGAGGAACATGAGGGAATTATTGTTCTGTTTTGTTTTTATGTCTTGTGTGAATACATGCCCACTAAGAAGCTTGAGGATTGATCAACACTATTTTCAATTTAGCTGTTTTATGTAGTGTATCAACACCTTACATAATGTATGGAGTCAATATGAGACATAAATATGTAAAGACCCATGTCAATATCACCTGTTGTGGATAATACTTAAGATATGAAAACATTAACATGTGTGACATGGAATGTCAAAGGAATTGTGCAGCCAGCCAAAGGAATTAAGATATTTTCTTATTTGAAAAAGAATAACGCCAACATCTGTTTTTTTTACAAGAAACTCACCTATCAGCAATAGAAATTGAAAGGTTTGGATGATCTTTGGATGAAAATCCAGAGAAGTATGAATTCTCATTGATAAAAAAGCCATTTAAGAGTCTACAGAAATTACTACAGACCCAAATGGACGTTTTATAATGGTAAAAGGAAATCTGGCACAAGAAAAGGTCACTTTACTTATTTTTTTTGCCAAATGAAGACGACCCAAAGTTCATTAATGACCTCATACTAAAACTATCACAATGTAAAGGGAATATTATATGGGGGGGGGGGGGGGTTACATTTTGTGTGGGAGGCAACTTTAAAGAGGTCATCAACTAAACTATATCCTCTTCCTAACATGTCTAAGGTATTAAACCAGTGTACTGGAGATATACAGTTTAAAAAGTTTAAAATATAATGTATGCACTAACTGTAAGTCGCTCTGGATAAGAGCGTCTGCTAAATGACTAAAATGTAAATGTAGTACTGGGTCGGACCCCCCTTTGCCTCCAGAACAGGATTCAAAGTGAATTGGGCAAAGAAATAAAATAATGCCCATTTCTAATTATGACTTCTCACGCTTCGAAAGTAAATTTAAGTGGAAATAGACAAAGACACATATGAAATACCTGGGTGTACTGATACCATGCAATCTGGAGGAGGCATATACAATCAATTACTTTCCTTTGATAGATAAGATTGAATCCGATGTTCAGAGATCTCTCCCTATTTCTAGGTTAGGTAGGCTCAACATAATCAAAATGAATATATTACCAACGTTGATATATTTATTCCAGGCCCTGCCCGTTTAAATTCCATACAACTTTTTAAATTAAATAAATGGCCTGCTCTCCAACTTTATTTGGAATGGAAAGACCTCAAGTGTCAAATTGACTGTTTTACACTTACCCTATAAAGCTGGAGGTCTTGGACTACCTCATATTAAAATGTATTACTGGGCTGCACAACTGCATGGAGGAGTATCTGAAAGAAGCTGAAAGAAGTTGTTTGCCAAGTTATATCTTCTTATTGGTGTCCTTTAGTAGTGGTTTCTTTGCAGCAATTCGACCATGAAGGCCTGATTCACACAGTCTCCTCTGAACAGTTGATGTTGAGATGTGTCTGTTACTTGAACTCTGTGATGCATTTATTTGGGCTGCAATTTCTGAGGCTGGTAACTCTAATTAACTTTTCCTCTGCAGCAGAGGTAACTCTGGGTCTTCCATTCCTGTGGCGGTCCTCATGAGAGCCAGTTTCATCATAACGCTTGATGGTTTTTGCGACTGCACTTCAAGAAACTTTCAAAGTTCTTGAAATGTTCCATATTTACTGACCTTCATGTCTTAAAGTAATGTCATTTCTGTCATTTCTGTCATTTCTCTTTGCTTATTTGAGCTGTTCGTGCCATAATATGGACTTGGTCTTTTACCAAATACGGCTATCTTCTATATCCCCCCCCCCCCAGACAGTGACACAATCAATACCACCTTGCACACTCTTGCCTGCATCTAGCTGATCTAGGGTGTAATCATTAGTCCAATAGTTGCAAACGAGAGTTTCTATTGGAAAAATTCAAGTATGTTTACCCCTATTTCGTTCTGTTGTCTTCCATTTAAAAAACGTTTTTCAACAGAATCGGCGGAATGTATACACCCCTGATCACACGCAAACACAGTTCACTTTCATAGCAGCCACATACAAAGCATGATCCCTTTGATTGTTGTAGAATTCCTTCTCGCAACTCCTCCTCTCACCTTTTCCCTTCACTTGTGGACTTCAGTTAGCCATCAAGCTAACGAAGTTAGTCCCAGATGAGTTTTGCAATGGAGCCCTCTTTGTCTGGAGAAATAAATGAACGGTTCCAGCGCTGTAGGAGCTGTATCTTCTACACTTTGTTTCGGGACAAACTGGATCACTCAGAGTTCCAATGCGGCAATTGTTTGCTTGCCGAGGATTATAGGCTTGAGGTGGCTTCCTTTTATTATTATTTTAATTCATATAGCTGACACTACACATCCAAGTATATCTGACCAAATTATGAAAGACAAGCATTGTAATTTTGAATTCCGTAAAGTGAGTGTGAAAGAGGTGAACAAATTATTATTGTCTATCAGCAATGACAAGCCACCAGGGTCTGAAAACTTGGATGGAAAATTACTGAGGATAATAGCGGGCGATATTGCCACTCCTTTTTGCCATATTCTCAATTTAAGCTTACTAGAAAGTGTGTGCCCCAAGGCCTGGAGGGAAGCAAAAGTCATTCCGCTACCTAAGAATAGAATAGTAAAGCCCCCTTTACTGGCTCAAATAGCTGACCAATCAGCTTGTTACCAACTGTCACGAACCGGCTCAAGTTCGTAACAAAAGGGAGACACGTGGAGACAAGGAGTACTCAAAGTATATATTTATTAATTAAAGTAACTAACTGAAATAACAATGGGGTGTGTAATCAGTAATAAGTAGTGTAAGTGAGTGTTTGCTTGCATAAATGTAATATAGAAAAGTGTTGATAAGTGCCAAAGCAAACAACCCAAAAAAGGCCACAAAAATATCACAACCAAAATCAAAGTATCTGCCTGGAGAGAGTCTCCCTAATGAATGTGGAAGAGGTCCATTTATCCTGGGACACACCCGGCCCAGGTGTTTCCCATGTAGCTGACGACCCTCCCAACTCCGCCCACCGGCATCCTAACAAGGAAACAAGAACAAAGAGAGAATACGGCAGACAGAGTGGGAGGGTCGTCACACCCCCCATAAGACCGGGGACCAACAAGGACCCCGGACCAACGTACCAGCCCCTGCGTCCCAAACCGACAAATTGTACATGTTCACACCTCCACTTGCCCCCACCCATCATCCTCCTCTCCAGACCTCAGCAACCTTTACACAGGAAGCAACCTTTAAGAGGAAAGAAGAACACAAGACTAGGGAGGGGACAAACAGGAAGGATAGAACATGACAAAATCAAACAATGGTCGGGTCACATCAATATTCATGAACAGGGCGCACGTCACCCTGCCCAACCACCTTTCCAAGGTATACAACAGTCGCCTGAGCAAACTCACATTCAGCCAAATTCATCGTGAGGCGACCCGCAGCCAGAGCGTCCGAACAAGGCCTGAATACGGGACAGATGCTCCTCCCAAGCATCTGCATATATCACTACATCGTCCAGATAAACAGCGCAACCGGCCAGACCAGAGACAACCCTGTTCATAAATCGCTGAAAAGTGGCAGGCGCATTACGCAGTCCGAAACTCATAACCGAATACGAGTACAGACCAAAAGGTGTAATAAAGGCAGAGATTTCACGTGCCCTACTCATCAGTGGCACCTGCCAATACCCCTTTAACAGGTCGAATTTGCTCACAAACGTAACTGCGCCGACTTGACCAACGCAGTCCTCCATCCGAGGAAGAGGAAATGAATCCGGCCCAGTGACATCGTTTACCTTACGGTAGTCCGTACAAAATCTATTTGTTCCATCCGATTTACTGCCCAAGATACAGGGAGAAGCCCAACTGGAGAAAGAAGGATCTGCTATTTTACTCTCCAGCATGTACCTGACCTCAGCATCCAGACAACGCAGTTTCTCTGAAGAAACTCTATAGAACCGTTGACTGAATGGGGTCAGCATCTCCAATGTCAATATCATGTTCTATTAAGTTTGTACGTGTAGGTGTATCCGAAAACAACCCTGGAAATCTCCGAATCAAACCAACCCTCTCTTTCCGCTCATCAACCGGTAGATGAGTAAGAAGGCTATCTACAATCTCCAGTGTCTCTGAATTTTTCAATCTACCCTGCAGTATGCAATCGTCAGGACCAGAAACATCTTCCTGCTCCTGCACAGACCTAGCATGACCAGAACTCAGGAATAAACAATATCAGCCAAAAGAACAGCCTTACCGTCCTCTGTAGACTCCCCTGTTCAGTCTCAGAGGAACGTGCATAATAGGGTTTTAACAAATTTACATGGCACAGTTGGTGTGCTTTCCTCCGTTCTGGAGTGGCAACTAAATAATTTTGCTCAGTGTACTGGCGCACCACTGTATATGAACCTTGAAACTTGGCTTGAAAAGGAGAACCAACAATTGGCAGCAGAGCCAGAACCTGATCATCTGGACTAAAGTGATGAGGCTCAGCTCGCGATCATATATGCTCTTCATCCTGTCCTGTGAAGATGATAGCTCCTCTTTAGCCATTTCACCAGCGGCATACAAGCGTCGCCGAAAATCACCCACATATGATAACAGGGACTGAGGAGGCTCGGGAGACTTCCAGTCATCCTGGAGAACAGATAAAAGCCCACGCACCCGATGTCCAAACACTAGGTCATTTGGGCTAAAACCCGTGCTCTCCTGTGAAACCTCCCTAGCAGCTAACAGTAACCAAGGCAACCCCTCCTCCCAATCCTTATCCATCTCAGTACAATAAGCTCTCAACAAAGACTTAAGTGTTTGATGGAAAGCGTTCCAGTGCTCCTTGACTTTGGGCATGATAAGCGCTAGACAAGTTGTGTTTAATATGGAGTTCTTTGAGAACCTGTCCAAAGAGATTAGAGGTGAAATTAGATCCTTGATCACTTTGAATGACCTTAGAGATTCCAAACAGTGAGAGAAACTGAGTCAAAGCTTTTAACACAGCCTTAGTCGTGATAGACCGGAGAGGGTAGGCAACAGGAAACCTAGTGGTCTGACACATCACAGTCAACAAATAATTACTACCCTTTCTAGAACGAGGCAGAGGACCAACACAGTCAATAATCAAATACTCAAAAGGTTTACTGAGTACAGGAATAGGGAACAGTGGTACCGGCTTAATAGCTTGATTAGGTTTACCAGTTAATTGACAGGTGTGACAAGTTTTGATGAAATCAGAAACATCCCTCTTTAATCTTGGCCAAAAAAATGTCGTAATATGCGATTGTAGGTTTTTCTCACACCCATATGCCCAGCAACGTCGTTGTGAGAAGTTGTCAGCACCAACTCACGAAGCCTAACTGGTACCACAACCTGACTAATCGCCTCCCCCAGAAAACAACTACCATGAGACATCCACTTCCTCATCAGGACCTCCTCTTGGAGAAAATAGCCCTGTGCGACATCTCCCAACTGTTCTACAGGCACAATTTGGTCCCGCAACTCTTCTAATGTAGGGTCAGCCCGTTGCGCCTCGATTAAATCGGAGCGGGATACGGATAACGGGATAACAGGGAAAACAGTAACAGACTTCTTTATGGTATTCTCGTTAGCCAGTTCCGTGACCAAGTCATCAGGGATCATAGAACGCGTCACTGCACACGCAGAAAACACCTCTGGGAAATTCTACGCACTCTCATCAGGAATCCCTACAATTGAAGGCTTAGTAGAAACCGCTAAAGATGGAAACACGATAGGCCACACACGCTCCCCAGCCAAGTTATTTCCAAGGATCACGTCAACACCCTCAATAGGCAATGAAGGACGCACCCCCACAACAACCTCACCTTTCACCAGTCCACAATCCAACATCAGTTTATGCAATGGAACTGACAGAGTGTTCAAACCTATTCCCCTAATTAGAACACTATTCCCCGAATCAGTCTCCGCAGAGAAGGGTAACACAGATTCCAACACAAATGATTCAGAGGCACCTGTATCTCTTAGGATCTTTACTGGCACTAGGTTCTTACTTCCTACCATAGACACAAAACCCTCCGTAACAAAAGGTAAATACTGGGATCAATATAGCCCTTCACATGGCTCTGGGCATGAGACAATACGTCAGGAGTGAACTGATGTGGAACAAGCGCTGCTAACGCTATAGGCCTCGATTTACCATAAGCACCTGTACTGAATTTACCCCTAGACCTAAGAATCGGACATTCATTTTTCCAATGACCTAATTCTCGACAGTAGTGACACTCTTGACCAAAGTCAGTTTTACCACGGGTATCAGGCTCAACCCCAGTTGAATGAAACTCTGCCCGGGAACCGAAGTATCTCGGCGAGCGAGGCCCAAATCTCTGCAAACACCCCCACTCACTCCGAATACGGGGTTCTGCAAAAAAATGTGTGTGAGTCAACACATATTCATCTGCCAAAACCGCAGCTTCAGCGACAGTCTTTATTTTTGTTCGTTAATGTATCGTCGCTATACGATCAGGGATTGTGTCCTTAAATTGTTCTAACATAATCAGATCACACAGCCCTTGGAAAGTCATAACTGCAGAGGCGGAACACCAGCGATTGAACTGTGAAGATAATATTCGCGCAAACTCAACATGAGTCTGCTGATCATCCCTTTTTAAAGTTCTAAATCGTTGGCGGTAAGCCTCAGGAACCAATTCATAACTCTGTAACACAGCCGTTTTAACCTTCTCATAACTAACACTGTCTGCTACGCTAAGAGCTGAATATGCTTCTTGCGCTTTACCAGTCAGCACACACTGCAACATCAAAGTGCGATCAGAATCAGGCCAACTCCTAGCGTCAGCAACACGCTCAAACAATGAAAAGAATGTCTCCGGGTCCTTTTCATTAAACTGGGGCAACAACCGTAAATTCCCAACAATATCAAATGTGTCTGGATTACGACCAAAAGAGGAACGACCCCTAGGTAACTCTGGGTCACCTTCCCAGAGCAAACTCTCCCCCTGAGAGCTTTCCTTCCCTAACCAACTCTAGTCGCTCTTGTTGCAGCTTGATTTTAGCACGCTCCATATCCTGTTTAAATTCCAATTCCCTTTCATATTTTACACGATCATGCTCCATTTTAGCTTGTTCATACTCCATTTTAGATCTTTGTCCATGCTCTAGCTGTAACAGAAGCAGTTCTTTCTGCTGTTCAAAAAAGAAGACTACTATGACTAACCGATGGAACGGTCATTGTAACATATCGGGAGACAACGTGTCCTCAGCAGAGGCTGCCCCAGTGGTAACATCCAGAATACCACTCTCCATCAAATTGGCCTTCAATATTAACCTAATAGAATTTTTTAGACGTTTATCACTAATTTCCAACCTTGTAGTGTTCAGCAACCTTCAACAGCTGTTCTTTAGTACATAATTCTAACAGTTCTTCTGATGGAAAGCGAATGAACTCGTCTACATTAGACGCCATAATCAGGAAAAAAAATTTTTTTAATATATATAGATCATAATAATCTTGCTCAACCCCTCTGCTGAGCACACCAGACACAAGAGAAATACAATCACACCGAGCACCACAGAAAAGAGCTGGGATATGGAGCTTCCCCAAAACCTACAATAACTCAACCCTAGTCTTCGTGCAGATTTACGGTGGGTAATTACGCACTGTAGCCCGCTGGCAAGGAATTAAACCCCCCAGCACGCTGGTAGATTTCCCCAAGCCACGGATGTGCCCCCGAGACAACTGCTCAGTCCACTGACACCACACAAAAATAACAAACATTTAGCCATGCCCACGTATCCCAAAACAAAACACGTCACTAAGCCTATCAGGGGAAAAAGCTATAGCTCCGGGTAGCAAATGTCACTACCCTACCCAATCTCCCACTGAGGTACACAGCCGATTGTACTCACCTCAGACCGATGTCCCAACAGCGAGTAGAGCAAGAGTTTCCAGGCTGGGCAGGGACTGGAAACTAACCAATGTACTCTCTCCAACGCAGTACAAAACCCAAAGGCAACCAATACTGGCCTATCAAACTCAAACAAACTAACAAAATTTACAAAGAAAAACCCTACAGAATTGGACATTAACTCCACGTTCTCCCAAACACAACCAGTTCAAGATCCCGGACGGACCCCCACTTGTCACGGAACCGGCTCAAGTTCGTAACAAAAGGGAGACACGTGGAGACAAGGAGTACTCAAAGTATATATTTATTAATTAAAGTAACTAACTGAAATAACAATGGGGTGTGTAATCAGTAATAAGTAGTGTAAGTGAGTGTTTGCTTGCATAAATGTAATATAGAAAAGTGTTGATAAGTGCCAAAGCAAACAACCCAAAAAGGCCACAAAAATATCACAACCAAAATCAAAGTATCTGCCTGGAGAGAGAGTCTCCCTAATGAATGTGGAAGAGGTCCATTTATCCTGGGACACACCCGGCCCAGGTGTTTCCCATGTAGCTGACGACCCTCCCAACTCCGCCCACCGGCATCCTAACAAGGAAACAAGAACAAAGAGAGAATACGGCAGACAGAGTGGGAGGGTCGTCACACAACCCTTAGTAAACTTTTGGAAAAAATGGTGTTTGACAAGATACAATGCTATTTTACAGTAAACAAATTCACAACAGACTTTCAGCATGCTTATAGGGAAGGACCTTCAACAAGCACAGCACTTACACAAATGACTGATGATTGGCTGAGAGAAATTGATGATAAAAAGATTGTGGGTGCTGTTTTGTTAGAATTCAGTGTGGCTTTTGACAATATCGATCATAGTCTGCTGCTGAAAAAACATATGTGTTATGGCTTCACACCCCCTGCTATATTGTGGATAAAGAGTTACCTGTCTAACAGAACACAGAGGGTGTTCTTTAATGGAATCCTCTCCAACATGATCCAAGTAAAATCAGGAATTCCCCAGGGCAGCTGTCTAGGCCCCTTACTTTTTTCAATCTTTACTAACGACATGCCACTGGCTTTGAGTAAAGCCAGTGTGTCTATGTATGCGGATGACTCAACACTATACACATCAGCTACTACAGCAACTGAAATTACTGTAACACCTAACAAAGAGCTGCAGTTAGTTTCAGAGTGGGTGGCAAGGAATAAGTTAGTCCTACATATTTCTAAAACTAAAAGCATTGATTTGGGACAAATCATTCACTTAACCCTAAACCTCAACTAAATCTTGTAATAAATAATGTGGAAATTGAGCGAGTTGAGGTGACTAAACTGCTTGGAGTAACCCTGTATTGTAAACTGTCATGGACAAAACATATTGATATAACATTAGCTAAGATGGGTAGAAGTCTGTCCATAATAAAGCGCTGCTCTACCTTCTTAACAGCACTATCAACAAGGCAGGTCCTACAGACCCTAGTTTTGTCGCACCTGGACCACTGTTCAGTCGTGTGGTCGGGTGCCACAAAAATGGACTTAGGAAAATTGCAATTGGCTCAGAACAGGACAGCACGGCTGGCCCTTGGCTGTACACAGAGAGCTAACATAAAAAAAAAATGCATGTCAATCTCTCCTGGCTCAAAGTGGAGGAGAGATTGACTTCATCACTACTTGTATTTGTGAGAGGTATTGACATGTTAAATGCACCGAGCTGTCTGTTTGAACTACTGGCACACAGCTCGGACACCCATGCATACCCCACAAGACATGCCACAAGAGGTCTCTTCACAGTCCCCAAGTCCAGAACAGACTATGGGAGGCGCACAGTACTACATAGAGCCATGACTACATGGAACTCTATTCCACATCAAGTAACTGATGCAAGCAGTAAAATTAGATTTAAGAAAACAATAAAAATACACCGTATGGAACAGCGAGGACTGTGAAGCAACACAAACATAGGCACAGACACATGCATACACACACGATAACATACGCACTATACACACACCTACACATGGATTTTTTGGTATTGTAGATATGTGGTAGTGGTGGAGTAGGGGCCTGAAGGCACACAGTGTGATGTGAACTATGTGAATGTATTGTAATGTTTTTAAAATTGTATAACTGCCTTAATTTTGCTGAACCCCAAGAAGAGTAGCTGCTGCCTTGGCAGAGAGAGTCATGACAGTCATAATCAACATAGCTACTAGAACTAACGCATTAGTAAACCTGCTACAAACATGCAGTACAGTGTACAGTCAGCAAGCGGTTTAGCAGTTACACCGGCGGGCCCTGGTGCCAATAAATTAATAAAACCAAAAGCTTACCTTGACTTAGAAGAGGTCAAGTGTTGGATAGCCATAGCCAGCTAGCTAACATAGCATCCCCTCTCTGTTTGAGCTGGGTGTTTGAGTAGGCTAAACCAGCTAGCTGCATTCGCTAGTTAAGTAAGTGAAAGTGAAAACAAAATACTACGATATATAGCTAGCTCTCTCTCTCTTGCTTCTCCTTCATTTTTTAAGAAATGAATGTGTTCGAAACTGTTCAACTATTGTCTTTCTCTCTCTTTGAGTCAGCTACTCACCACATTTTATGCACTGATGTGCTAGCTAGCTGTAGCTTATGTTTTCAGTACTAGATTCATTCTCTGATCCTTTGATTGGGTGGACAACATGTCAGTTCATGCTGCAAGAGCTCTGATAGGTTGGAGGAAGTCCTCCGGAAGTTGTCATAATTACTGTGTAAGTCTATGGAAGGGGATGAGAACCACGAGCCTCCTAAGTTTTGTATTGAAGTCAATGTACCCAGAAGAGGACGGAAACTAGCTGTCCTCCGACTACACCATGGCGCTACCCTACAGAGTGATGTTGAGGCTACTGTAGTTCATTGCAAAACAGTGATGTTTTAATCAATTATTTGTTGATGTGTATATAATTAGCATAGATTTATCTAAAAATGATAAAATAAATTACGTTTCACTATTTTTATTTGTATGAAATTCACTGAGGAGGATGGTCCTCCCCTTCCTCCTCTGAGGAGCCTCCACTAGTGAAAATGCTCATACCTTCTCCTACAACCTAAAACATAAACTACTGCAATTTAAGGTAATTTATAGGACTTACTACACTCCTGCCAGAATGCATGTAATGCACCCAGAAATGTCACATCTATTTTGGAGGTGCAAAAAGCACAAAGGTACCCTATTACATATTCTGTGGTTCTGTAACAAACTGACACCATTTTGGGATAATGTATGTGCTAGCATGTCATTGTGTCTAGGAATTTATATTCATCCATCTTTACGATTATGTCTGTTGGGAAATGTAAATATTGGTGATCAATATCAGATAAAGTTTTGTAATCTAGGTTTAATTGCTGCGAAAAATTTATAGCCATTAATTGGAAAGCATTGTATTCACCCTCTATAACAAACTGGAGGACAGAACTATCTAGTTAAATCCCTTTAGATATGGTATATTATAAAGTTAAACAAAAACTGAGATATTTGAAAGAATTTGGAAGACCTATGTTGATCACCTTGGAGAATGTTTTGTATAGTGGGCGTGTAGGAGCCAATTTAGGATTTTGTCAACATTAGTATAAGAGACATTTCTTGGTTTACTTCATGTTACATTGTTTCAGTTGTCTCATACTTTTTTGTTATGGGATACTGTCTCTTTAAGAGATCACGCAGTGGCTCATTTCCACTCTATTTGGCCTCGTGGGTTTGTTTACATTTTCGAACGCTAGTTGTAACTGTCATTTTTGGTCAGTTGTAGTTAAGCTGTGGAGTCACATGGTTTTCATACTGTGTCCTCGTTTTTGTTATCCCTGGGCGACATCATTGACCAAGGCTATGCATGTGAAGAACTCAGCCGTAGTGACGGCAAGGTATGGTACATACCACACCATGGGGTGTACCATCCGAAGAAGCAGAAGATCCAGGTGGTGTTCGACAGTGGGGCGTTGTTCCAAGTTACCACGCTGAACAACCAGCTGCTACAGGGGCCAGATCTCACCAACACTCTGATAGGTGTAATCACCAGATTCAGACAAGAAACAGTTGTGACTATGGCTGATGTGGAAGCCATGTTCCACCAAGTGGATGTGCCTGCCGAAGATTCTGACCTTCTCAGATTCCTCTGGTGGCCAAATGGTGACATCAGTCAAACCATGGAGGAATACAAGATGGTGGTTCACTTGTTCGGGGCAACCTCGTCCCCAAGTTAGTCAGCTCAAAAGAGGAAGCTGTGTCACTCTATCATGACCTGAGAGCTATCTGTAGAAAGGGAGGATTCCGGCTACCGAAGTGGGTGAGCAACAGTCGTGCCGTACTGTCGGCTATCCCTGAAGAAGAGAGAGCAAAAGAGGTCAAGGACTTTGACCTGGATCAAGACGCACTCCCTGTGGATTGTGCATTGGGTATACAGTGGTATTTCCAGTCTGACACCTTCAAGCTCAGAGTTGTCATCCAAGACCCTCACCAGAAGAGGGATCCTTTCCATAGTGAGCTCGATCTACAATCCATTGGGGATCGGAGCGCCAGTGGTTCTGCCAGTGAAGAAGATCCTGCAAGAGCTGTGCAGACTGAACCTAGGCTGGGATGATGTCGTGCCAGATCAGCTTGCCCAGCAGTGGTCCGACTGGATGAAGGCACTCCATCAGTTGAAAGACTTTGGAGAAGGTCAGTGCTTTAAACCCGCAGGCTTTGGAGAGTCAACGTTCGCTCAGCTGCAACACTTCTCAGATGCGAGTGAAGGCGGCTACGGTACAGTGAGCTACTGCTGCAACGGAACAGCCACGATTAAGTACATTGTGCCTTCGTCATTGTGAAGGATAGAGTCGCTCTGCTCAAACATACCACAATTCCCCTTATGGAGCTCACAGCAGCAACCATGGCAGGACACATGGACAAGATGATGAAAAGAGAGCTGCAGCTTGAAGATTACGTTTTGTGGACGGATAGTACAGCCGTACTGAAGATCATCAGAAACATGGCTCTCTATGTAGTTTTTAGTAATTGTTTCACGTTTTAGATAACAATTAGGGGCCGGTAATATGGGAGCCAATTTAGGATTTTGTCAACATTAGTATAAGAGACATTTCTAGGTTTACTTCATGTTACATTGTTTAAGTAGTCTCATGCTTTTTTGTTATGGGATACTGTCTCTTTAAGAGATCATGCAGTGGTTCATGTCCACTCTATTTGGGCTCATGGGTTTGTTTATATTTTAGAACTCGTTGTAACTGGCACTTTTGGTCAGTTGTAGTTGAGCTGTGGAGTCATACGTTTTCTTACCGCATCCTAATTGTTGTTATCCCTGTGGAAATAATTGTAAGTACCTGAATATACTTACCTTTAGTATAGTTACTTACTTGAAGATCTGTGGATACCTGTACATACTGGAAACCTGTTGAATAAAGTAATTTGGTTTTGGAGTCCGTGTGCGTTAGAGTGAGTGATGCGCGTCTACCATACAGCCTCAAGCTAAGCTATCGCTGCTCCTACAGGGCATTTTGTTTTTGTGTTGTTGTTTGTGAAGTAGAAAAACAATTAAAAAAACAAATGGTCAATTATCTAATCTAATAGGTTAATGAAGAAGCGGAGGCAGTATCGGTAAAGGTGTGTGTGAAGGTTTGTCTGTGTGTATTTGGCAAGTTGCATGAGAGCTCTAAAGCAGCTTTGAGTAAAAAAACTTGAGGTAGAAACCACAGTGTAGAAATTAAACTGTGTAGGTGTTTTTTCTTTTATGGTGTGAGAAAGTTGCGAGATGTTCTGTGTAAGTGTGATTGTGTTTATTCATCTGTGTGCATTCTCAGTACAGGAAACCTCAGTGTATTTGTGTTTAAACCATAGCACTTGTTTTCTGATTACACCATCTAACTGTGACACTCAGAAAGCAGAGAGAGAGAGAGAGATGTTTCATGTGTATCCAACAGACAAATGAAGACACAAGGAGAATCAGTTCAATTTTGTAAAAATAGTGCTCTTTAATATAAATTATTGAAATATCTTAGAAATATAAATATGTGCAAAGTTCATTCTTTAATTTATCTTCTGAAATGCTTTTATTTTATTTTAGTTCCAGATAGTTGGGCTTGCACTGTCTGCCATTCTAGTGGCAAGGTTATGAGCAGTCTTTATAAAAGACAAGTACTTCTGGCACACACATGTAGCTGGGCTGGTGCTACACATTATGTTGCTATGACGATAATAAATGTTACAAATTACAAATGTTGCTCTTCTACGAACTAGGCTCCTATCAGGAAGACATGGATTTAGCTAAACACGACATCATCACCGTCTTCATCATTATCTTCATCATCAAATGAAGGGTTTGTTGTCTATGTTTCAAAACAATCTTACCTACTCATCCTCCTCACCACTCACTCTCTCACCCCTTCTCCCCAATCACCCTCGCCTGTCCCCCCCTCATCCAGCCTTGCCCTTACTCGTCTTCAGCACTCTACCCTCACCCTTCAATCCCCCCCAGACTACGTTCTGCTTCAGTTGTTGTTTCATGATGTGTCCCAAATGGCACCCTATTTTCTATTTAGTGCACTACTTTTGACCAGGGCTAGTGCCCTATTAAGGGAATAGGGTGGCATTTGGGACACATATTGTTTCTGCCTGCCTAGAAATATAATAAGATCCACTGTTAGCTTTGGGGTAGAGCAAGAGGGAGATCTATCTATCTAAATAAGAGAGTGAGTGAGGGAGAGGTGTTATAATAGTGTTATCATACATTTTCTCTTGTGAATAGATGGATGGAGAGATGGGAAGAAAGACAAACGAAGAGAGGGAGAGAGAGACGCAGAGGCATCTCCATCACATTCTAACAGAAGAGCTACCAAAGCTGCAGTTACAGTGCCGTGAAAAAGTATTTGCGCTTCAGCTTCAGCTCACAGACGGATGGCCTGACATTCTCCTGTAGAATTCTCTGATACAGAGTAGAATTCATGGTTCCTTCTATTAAGGCAAGTCGTCCAGGTCCTGAGGCAGCAAAGCATCCCCAAACCATCAAACTACCACCACCATTATGCCTTGCGAAAACCAAACACTGCATTCCACAGTAAGAACCTTATACCAACAGTCAAGCATGGTGGTGGTAGTGTGATGGTTTGGGAATGCTTTGCTGCTTCAGGACCTGGACGACTTGCCTTAGAAGGAACCATGAATTCTACTCTGTATCAGAGAATTCTACAGGAGAATGTCAGGCCATCCGTCTGTGAGCTGAAGCTGAAGCGCAGCTGGGTCATGCAGCAAGACAATGATCCAAAACACACAATCAAGTCTACATGAAAATGGTTAAAAAGCAACACATTTTAAGTTTTGGAATGGCCTAGTCAAAGTCCAGACCTAATCCCAATTGAGATGTTGTGGGAGGACTTGAAATGAGCAGTTCATGCTTGAAAACCCACAAATGTCGCTGAGTTAAAGCAGTTTTGCATGGAAGAGTGGGCCAAAATTCCTCCACAGCGACGTGAGAGACTGATCAACAACTACAGGAAGTGTATGGTTGGAGTCATTGCAGCTAAAGGTGGCACAACCAGTTATTGAGTGTAAGTGTGCAATTACTTTTTCACACAGGGGCATTGGGTGTTGCATAACTTTGTTTATGAAATAAGTATGTAATTGTTGTGTTATTTGTTCACTCAGGTTCCTTGTTTCTAATATTAGGTTTTGGTTGAAGATCTGATAACATTCAGTATCAAAAATATGCAAAAGTAGAGAAAATTAGAAAGGGGCAAATACTTTTTCACAGCACTGTAAACTGCATGTACGTGCGCGCGTGTTTGTGTGAGGCTAGTGGCTGTCTTCAGCCATGATCCCCCACACCCTCCTATGAGGCAATGCTAGTTGGCATACAGCAGTGGAAATGTGTACGACACCACACACACAAACACTTTAACTCTGCTTTGGGCCCCTCGTTTGACATACACTGCTGTTCTCCAGACTCTCTCTCCTTTTCTCTCATTACACCTCTCTCCCTGTCTCTCCCTTCCTTTCCCTCCCTCTCTCACAGTCCATTGAGACCATTCAAACAGGAGAAAAAGGAGGAGATGAAAGCCTCTACTGATCAATAGAAGAAGCTATACCTCAGCCACAGCAGCACAACAAACCCAAAGACAACCTTCTGGTCACACTCCTAAAGCCACAAACAGCACTGTGTATGTGTGTTTGCTTGCGTGTGTGCCGGGTTTACGGTCTGCGTTATCGACCTATCACAATCTTTTTGACTACCCAATCACACCACCCGCTGATCACAGCACCCACTGGGAGATTGGGTCACTGCCTGAGAGGGCAACGACTTTTGACCCCTCCAGCATCGTCTTGACTCCCATCAACGGTCTGTCCAGGAGCGGAGGAGTATCAATTGTTACCTATATGAGGTTCCACATGATAAGAAAGCAGTGGCATCGATCTGGAATAGCTTACCCTCTCCAAATCCTATCCTCAACCGTTAGAGGGGAAAACCCCAAACCTGAACTGTGTGAGTTTTTGTGTGTTAGATGGGGGCATCGTACTCCTCCAAGAAGTTCCTGAGTGTGTGAGGGAGCTGGTGTGTGTCTGGGCGGTCCGGGCCCCCCAGGTGTCCGTTCAGGGTCCTCCTACACAGGTGTTGGAGGGAGGACAGGGAGGAGGGGAGGGGCCGACGCAGCTCCAACGGAACCTTCTCTTCCCCTGAGTAGATCAGATACACACTCCCAGTCCCCGACCCCACAGTCTCCCCCGCCGCCGCAGCCGTGCCTCCCCCCGTCCTTACCCCAGCCCCAGTCTCCCCCTCTCCTCTTCCTCCTGCTGCTGCTGCTTCTCCACCTCCTCCCTCCTTCCCCATGTAGTGTCCAATCAGTTTGAGCACACAGTCGAAGCGCGGGGGCATGTGTGTGCAGCGCGGGTCAGGTTGCAAGTAAAAGCTTCCCCCCTGGCTGTGGATACGGAGGTTCTTGGTCCCGCGGGCCGTTTGGACCGACAGTGTGAAGAAGTAGTGGTTGTCGGACGAGTCTCGGACCAGGAAGGTCCCGGGGGGCTGGGAGCGGAGCAGAGAGCTGGCCTCACGACCCCCCACTGCACCCCAGTAGAACCCACTCTCTTGTAGCTTACGCACCGCACACAGCACCTGGAGCAAGGAGAAGAATAGGTTACTTACTGTATATGACACGGGTATGACAAAACCCTTTTTTTTACTGCCCTAATTACATTGGTAACCAGTTTATAATAGCAATAAGGCACCTAGGGGGTTTGTGGTATATGGCCAATCTACCACGGCTAAGGGCTGTATCCAGGCACTCTGCATTGTGTCGTGCTGCAGAACATCCCTTAGCCATGGTTTATTGGCCATATTCCACACCCCCTCGTGCCTTATTGCTTAAATATAATAGTTGATGACAATAATAACTACAATACATACACTATCGTTTGACATATTCAATCTCGCCCTATCCCAGTCTGCTGTCCCCGCTTTCTTCAAGATGTCCACCATTGTTCCTGTACCTAAGAAACTAAATGACTATCGCCCCGTAGCACTCAATTGTCATCATAAAGTGCTTTGAGAGGCTAGTTAAGGATCATATCACCTCTACCTTATCCGACACCCTAGACCCACTGCATCTTGCATACCGCCTCAATAGATCCACAGATTATGCAATCGCCATCGCAATGCACACTACCCTATTCCATCTGGACAAGAGGAATACCTATATAAGAATGTTGTTCATTGACTACACCTCAGCCTTCAACACCATTGTACCCTCCAAGCACATCATTAAGCTTGGGGTCCTGGGTCTGAACCCCGCCCTGTGCAACTGGGACCTGGGACTTCCTGACGGGCCGACCCCAGGTGGAAGGTAGGCAACAACACCTTCAATACGCTGATCCTCAACACAGGGGCCCCACAAGGGTGTGTGCGCAGCCCCCTCCTGAACTCCCGGTTCACCCATGACAGCGTGACCACTCACGTCTCAAACTCAATCATCAAGTTTGCAGACGACACAACAGTGGTGCTCCTGATTACCAACAACGTCGAGACAGCTGGCAGGGAGGAGGTGAGGACCCTGGCGGAGTAGTGCCAGGAAAATAACCTCTCCCTCAACAAGACGAAAGAGCTGATCATGGACTTCAGGAGACAACAGAGGGAGCACGCTCCCATCTACATTGACGGGGCCGCTGTGGAGAAGGCAAAAAGCTTCAAGTTTCCTCGGCGTTCACATCACTGACAATCTGAAATGGTCCACCCAGAAGAAGGTGCAACAGCACTTTTCAACCTCAGGAGGATGAAGAAATTCATCTTGGCCCCTAAGACCCTCACAAACCTTTACAGATGCACCATTGAGAGCATCCTCAATAAATAGGCCATAGTGCAAAATAGTTACAATTTCGTATTAACACTGGAATGATAGATGTGCAAAAGATGATGTAAGAATAGAGATACTGGGGTGCAAATTACCAAAATAAATAACAATATGGGGATGAGGTAGTTACGTGAGCTAATTTCAGAATGGCTGTGTACAGGTGCAGTGATCGGTAAGCTGCTCTGACAACTGATGCTTAAAGTTAGTGAGGGAGATAAGTGTCTCCAGCTTCAGAGATTTTTGCAGTTAGTTCCAGTCATTGGCAGCAGAGAACTGGAAGGAATGGCGGCCAAAGGACGTGTTGGCTTTGGGGATGACCAGTGAGATATACCTGCTGGAGCGCAGACTACGGGTGGGTGTTGCTATGGTGACCAGTGAGCTAAGATAAGACAGGGATTTGCCTAGCAGTGATTTATAGATGACCTGGAGCCAGTGGGTTTGGCGACGAATATGTAGTGAGGGCCAGCCAACAAGAGCGTACAGGTCACAATGGTGGGTAGTATACGGGGCTTTGGTGACAAAACTGATGGCACTGTGATAGACTACATCCAATTTGCTGAGTAGAGTGTTGGAGGCTATTTTGTAAATGACATCGCCGAAGTCATGGATCGGTAGGATAGTCAGTTTTACGAGGGCATGTTTGGCAGCATGAGTGAAGGAGGCTTTGTTGAGAAATAGGAAGCCAATTCTAGATCTAACTTTTGATTGGAGATGCTTAATGTGACTCAGGAAGGAGAGTTTACAGTCTAACCAGACACCTAGGTATTTGTAGTTGTCCACATACTCTAGGTCAGACCCGCCGAGAGTAGTGATTCTAGTCGGGTGGGCGGGTGCAAGCAGCGTTCGGTTGAAGAGCATGCATTTAGTTTTACTAGTGTTTAAGAGCAGTTGGAGGCTACGGAAGGAGTGTGTATTGCGTTGAAGCACGTTTGGAGGTTTGTTAACACAGTGTCCAATGAAGGGCCAGATGTATACAAAATGGTGTCGTCCGCATAGAGGTGGATCCGAGCGTCACCAGCAGCAAGAGCGACATCATTGATATACACAGAGAATAGAGTCGGCCCGAGAATTGAACCCTGTGGAGACTGCCCCCATAGAGACTGCCAGAGGTCCAGACAACAGGCCCTCCTATTTGACACATTGAACTCTGAGAAGTAGTTGGTGAACCAGGCGAGGCAGTCATTTGAGAAACCAAGGCTATTTAGTCTGCCAATAAGAATGCGGTGGATGACAGAGTCGAAAGCCTTGGCCAGGTCAATGAAGACGGCTGCGCGGTACTGTCTTTTATCGATCACGGTTATAATATCGTTTAGGACCTTGAGCGTGGCTGAGGTGCACCCATGAACAGCTCGGAAACCGGATTGCATAGCGGAGAAGGTACGGTGGGATTCGAAATGGTCGGTGATCTGTTTGTTAACTTGGCTTTCAAATACTTTCGAAAGGCAGGGAAGGATGGATATAGGTCTTTAACAGTTTGGATCTAGAGTGTCACCCCCTTTGAAGAGGGGGATGACCGCATGAAGCTTTCCAATCTCTGGGGATCTCAGACGTTACGAAAGAGAGGTTGAACAGGCTAGTAATAGGGGTTGCGACAATTTCGGCGGCTAATTTTAGAAAGAAAGGGTCCAGATTGTCTAGCCCAGCTGATTTGTAGGGGTCCAGATTTTTCTGCTCTTTCAGAACATCAGGCTGCTGCCCTATGTACATAGACATGGAACACTAGACACTTTAATAATGTTTACATAATGTTTTACCCACTTCATATGTACAGTGGGGGAAAAAAGTATTTAGTCAGCCACCAATTGTGCAACTTCTCCCACTTAAAAAGATGAGACAGGCCTGTAATTTTCATCATAGGTACACGTCAACTATGACAGACAAAATGAGGAAAAAAAAATCCAGAAAATCACATTGTAGGATTTTTTATGAATTTATTTGCAAATTATGGTGGAAAATAAGTATTTGGTCAATAACAAAAGTTTCTCAATACTTTGTTATATACCCTTTGTTGGCAATGACACAGGTCAAACGTTTTCTGTAAGTCTTCACAAGGTTTTCACACACTGTTGCTGGTATTTTGGCCCATTCCTCCATGCAGATCTCCTCTAGAGCAGTGATGTTTTGGGGCTGTCGCTGGGCAACACGGACTTTCAACTCCCTCCAAAGATTTTCTATGGGGTTGAGATCTGGAGACTGGCTAGGCCACTCCAGGACCTTGAAATGCTTCTTACGAAGCCACTCCTTCGTTGCCCGGGCGGTGTGTTTGGGATCATTGTCATGCTGAAAGACCCAGCCACGTTTCATCTTCAATGCCCTTGCTGATGGAAGGAGGTTTTCACTCAAAATCTCACAATACATGGCCCCATTCATTCTTTCCTTTACACGAATCAGTCGTCCTGGTCCCTTTGCAGAAAAACAGCCCCAAAGCATGTTGTTTCCACCCCCATGCTTCACAGTAGGTATGGTGTTCTTTGGATGCAACTCAGCATTCTTTGTCCTCCAAACACGACGAGTTGAGTTTTTACCAAAAAGTTCTATTTTGGTTTCATCTGACCATATGACATTCTCCCAATCCTCTTCTGGATCATCCAAATGCACTCTAGCAAACTTCAGACGGGCCTGGACATGTACTGGCTTAAGCAGGGGGACACGTCTGGCACTGCAGGATTTGAGTCCCTGGCGGCGTAGTGTGTTACTGATGGTAGGCTGTGTTACTGATGGTAGGCTTCGTTACTTTGGTCCCAGCTCTCTGCAGGTCATTCACTAGGTCCCCCCGTGTGGTTCTGGGATTTTTGCTCACCATTCTGTGATCATTTTGACCCCACGGGGTGAGATCTTGCGTGGAGCCCCAGATCGAGGGAGATTATCAGTGGCCTTGTATGTCTTCCATTTCCTAATTATTGCTCCCACAGTTGATTTCTTCAAACCAAGCTGCTTACCTATTGCAGATTCAGTCTTCCCAGACTGGTGCAGGTCTACAATTTTGTTTCTGGTGTCCTTTGACAGCTCTTTGGTCTTGGCCATAGTGGAGTTTGGAGTGTGACTGTTTGAGGTTGTGGACAGGTGTCTTTTATACTGATAACAAGTTCAAACAGGTGTCATTAATACAGGTAACGAGTGGAGGACAGAGGAGCCTCTTAAAGAAGAAGTTACAGGTCTGTGAGAGCCAGAAATCTTGCTTGTTTGTAGGTGACCAAATACTTATTTTCCACCATAATTTGAAAATAAATTCATTAAAAATCCTACAATGTGATTTTCTGGATTTTTTTCCCTCAATTTGTCTGTCATAGGTGACGTGTACCTATGATTAAAATTACAGGCCTCTCATCTTTTTAAGGGGGAGAACTTGCACAATTGGTGGCTGACTAAATACTTTTTTCCCCCCACTGTATGTATGTATGTATGTATGTATGTATGTATGTATGTATGTATGTATGTATATATATATATATATATATATATATATATATATATTATACAGTTGAAGTAGGAAGTTTACATACACTTAGGTTGGAGTCATTAAAAAACTCGTTTTTCAACCACTCCACAAATGTCTTGTTAACAAACTATAGTTTTGGCAAGTCGGTTAGGACATCTACTTTGTGCATTACACAAGTCATTTTTCCAACAATTGTTTACAGACAGATTATTTCACTGTATCACAATTTCAGTGGGTCAGACGTTTACATACACTAAGTTGACTGTGCCTTTAAACAGCTTGGAAAATTCCAGAAAATGATGTCATGGCTTTAGAAGCTTCTGATAGGCTAATTGACATAATGTGAGTCAATTGGAGGTGTACCTGTGGATGTATTTCAAGGCCTACCTTCAAACTCAGTGCCTCTTTGCTTGACATCATGGGGAAATCAAAAGAAATCAGCCAAGACCTCTGAAAAACAATTGTAGACCTCCACAAGTCTGGTTCATCCTTGGGAGCAATTTCAAAACGCCTGAAGGTACCACATTCATCTGTACAAACAATAGTACGCAAGTATAAACACCATGGGACCACGAAGTCGTCATACCGCTCAGGAAGGAGACGCGTTCTGTCTCCTAGAGATGAACGTATTTTGGTGCGAAAAGTGCAAATCAATCCCAGAACAACAGCAAAGGACATTGTGAAGATGCTGGAGGAAACAGGTACAAAATTATCTACATCTACAGTAAAGCTAGTCCTATATCGACTTAACCTGAAAGGCCACTCAGCAAGGAAGAAGCCACTGCTCCAAAACCACCATAAAAAAGCCAGACTACGGTTTGCAACTGCACATGGGGACAAAGATTGTACTTTTTGGAGAAATGTCCTCTGGTCTGATGAAACAGAAATAGAACTGTTTGGCCATAATGACCATCGTTATGTTTGGAGGAAAAAGGGGAAGGCTTGCAAGCCGAAGAACACCATCCCAACCGTGAAGCACGGGGGTGGCAGCATCATACTGTGGGGGTGCTTTGCTGCAGGAGGGACTGGTGCACTTCACCTAATAGATGGCATCATGAGGAAGAAAAATTAAGTGGATATATTGAAGCAACATCAAGACGTCAGTCAGGAAGTTAAAGCTTGGTCGCAAATGGGTCTTCCAAATGGACAATGACCCCAAGCATACTTCCAAAGTTGTGGCAAAATGGCTTAAGGACAACAAAGTCAAGGTATTGGAGTGGCCATCACAAAGCCCTGACCTTAATCCTATAGAACATTTGTGGGCAGAACTGAAAAAGCGTGTGCGAGCAAGGAGGCCTACAAACCTGACTCAGTTATACCAGCTCTGTCCGGAGGAATGGGCCAAAATTTACCCAACTTATTGTGGGAAGCTGGTGTAACTGAGTCAGGTTTGTAGGCCTCCTTGCTCGCACACGTTTTTTCAGTTCTGCCCATAAATGTTCTATAGGATTAAGGTCAGGGCTTTGTGATGGCCACTCCAATTCCTTGACTTTGTTGTCCTTAGGCCATTTTGCCACAACTTTGGAAGTATGCTTGGGGTCATTGTCCATTTGGAAGACCCATTTGCGACCAAGCTTTAACTTCCTGACTGATGTCTTGAGATGTTGCTTCAATATATCCACATCATGATGCCATCTATTTTGTGAAGTGCACCAGTCCCTCCTGCAGCAAAGCACCCCCACAGCATGATGCTGCCACCCCCGTGCTTCACGGTTGGGATGGTGTTCTTCGGCTTGCAAGCATCCCTACTTTTTCCTCCAAACATAACAATGGTCATTATGACCAAACAGTTTTATTTTTGTTTCATCAGACCAGAGGACATTTCTCCAAAAAGTACGATCTTTGTCCCCATGTGCAGTTGCAAACTGTAGTCTGGCTTTTTTATGGCGGTTTTGGAGCAGTGGCGTCTTCCTTGCTGAGCGGCCTTTTAGTTTATGTCGATATAGGACTCGTTTTACTGTGGATATATATACTTTTGTACCTGTTTCCTCCAGCATCTTCACAACGTCCTTTGCTGTTGTTCTGGGATTGATTTGCAATTTTCGCACCAAAGTACGTTAATCTCTAGGAGACAGAACGCGTCTCCTTCCTGAGCGGTATGACGGCTGTGTGGTCCCGTAGTGTTTATACTTGCGTACTATTATTTGTACAGATGAACGTGGTACGTTTAGGCGTTTGGAAATTGCTCCCAACGATGAATCAGACTTGTTGAGGTCTACAAAAAAATTTCTGAGTTCTTAGCTGATTTCTTTTGATTTTCCCATGATGTCAAGCAAAGAGGCACTGAGTTTGAAGGTAGGCCTTGAAATACATCCACAGGTACACCTCCAATTGACTCAAATTATGTCAATTAGCCTATCAGAAGCTTCTAAAGCCATGACATCATTTTCTGGAATTTTCCAAGCTGTTTAAAGGCACAGTCAACTTAGTGTATGTAAACTTCTGACCCACTGGAATTGTGATACAGTGAATTATAAGTGAAATAATGTAAACAATTGTTGGAAAAATTACTTGTGTCATGCACAAAGTAGATGTCCTAACCGACTTGCCAAAACTATAGTTTGTTAACAAGAAATTTGTGGAGTGGTTGAAAAACTAGTTTTAATGACTCCAACCTAAGTATATGTAAACTTCCGATTTCAACTGATATATATATATATATATATAGTGGGGAGAACAAGTATTTGATACACTGCCGATTTTGCAGGTTTTCCTACTTACAAAGCATGTAGAGGTCTGTAATTTTTACCTGTGAGAGACGGAATCTAAAACAAAAATCCAGAAAATCACATCGTATGATTTTTAAGTAATTAATTTGCATTTTATTGCATGACATAAGTATTTGATGACCTACCAACCAGTAAGAATTCCGGCTCTCACAGACCTGTTAGTTTTTCTTTAAGAAGCCCTCCTGTTCTCCACTCATTACCTATATTAACTGCACATGTTTGAACTCGTTACCTGTATAAAAGACACCTGTCCACACACTCAATCAAACAGACTCCAACCTCTCCACAATGGCCAAGACCAGAGAGCTGTGTAAGGACATCAGGGATAAAATTGTAGACCTGCACAAGGCTGGGATGGGCTACAGGACAATAGGCAAGCAGCTTGGTGAGAAGGCAACAACTGTTGGCGCAATTATTAGAAAATGGAAGAAGTTCAAGATGACGGTCAATCACCCTCGGTCTGGGGCTCCATGCAAGATCTCACCTCATGGGGCATCAATGATCATGAGGAAGGTGAGGGATCAGCCCAGAACTACACGGCAGGACCTGGTCAATGACTTGAAGAGAGCTGGGACCACAGTCTCAAAGAAAACCATTAGTAACACACTACGCCGTCATGGATTAAAATCCTGCAGCGCACGCAAGGTCCCCCTGCTCAAGCCAGCGCATGTCCAGGCCCATCTGAAGTTTGCCAATGACCATCTGGATGATCCAGAGGAGGAATGGAAGAAGGTCATGTGGTCTGATGAGACAAAAATAGAGCTTTTTGGTCTAAACTCCACTCACCGTGTTTGGAGGAAGAAGAAGGATGAGTACAACCCCAAGAACACCATCCCAACCGTGAAGCATGGAGGTGGAAACGTCATTCTTTGGGGATGCTTTTCTGCAAAGGGGACAGGACGACTGCACCGTATTGAGGGGAGGATGGATGGGGCCATGTATCGCGAGATCTTGGCCAACAACCTACTTCCCTCAGTAAGAGCATTGAAGATGGGTCGTGGCTGGGTCTTCCAGCATGACAACGACCCAAAACACACAGCCAGGGCAACTAAGGAGTGGCTCCGTAAGAAGCATCTCAAGGTCCTGGAGTGGCCTAGCCAGTCTCCAGACCTGAACCCAAACCTGAAGGATCTGGAGAAGGTATGGAGGAGTAGGCCAAAATCCCTGCTGCAGTGTGTGCAAACCTGGTCAAGACCTACAGGAAACATATGATCTCTGTAATTGCAAACAAAGGTTTCTGTACCAAATATTACGTTCTGCTTTTCTGATGTATCAAATACTTATGTCATGCAATAAAATGCAAATTAATTACTTAAAAATCATACAATGTGATTTTCTGGATTCTTGTTTTAGATTCCGTCTCACAGTTGAAGTGTACCTATGATAAAAATGACAGACCTCTACATGCTTTGTAAGTTAGAAAACCTGCAAAATCGGCAGTGTATCAAATACTTGTTCTCCCCACTGTGTGTGTATACATATATATATATATATGTATACATACATACATACATACATACATACATACACTGCTCAAAAAAATAAAGGGAACACTTAAACAACACAATGTAACTCCAAGTCAATCACACTTCTGTGAAATCAAACTGTCCACTTAGGAAGCAACACTGATTGACAATAAATGTCACATGCTGTTGTGCAAATGGAATAGACAACAGGTAGAAATTATAGGCAATTAGCAAGACACCCCCAATAAAGGACTGGTTTTGCAGGTGGTGACCACAGACCACTTCTCAGTTCCTATGCTTCCTGGCTGATGTTTTGGTCACTTTTGAATGCTGGCGGTGCTTTCACTCTAGTGGTAGCATGAGACGGAGTCTACAATCCACACAAGTGGCTCAGGTAGTGCAGCTCATCCAGGATGGCACATCAATGCGAGCTGTGGCAAGAAGGTTTGCTGTGTCTGTCAGCGTAGTGTCCAGAGCATGGAGGCGCTACCAGGAGACAGGCCAGTACATCAGGAGACGTGGAGGAGGCCGTAGGAGGGCAACAACCCAGCAGCAGGACTGCTACCTCCGCCTTTGTGCAAGGAGGAGCAGGAGGAGCACTGCCAGAGCCCTGCAAAAGGACCTCCAGCAGGCCACAAATGTGCATGTGTCTGCTCAAACGGTCAGAAACAGACTCCATGAGGGTGGTATGAGGGCCCGACGTCCACAGGTGGGGGTTGTGCTTACAGCCCAACACCGTGCAGGACGTTTGGCATTTGCCAGAGAACACCAAGATTGGCAAATTCGCCACTGGCGCTGTGCTCTTCACAGATGAAAGCAGGTTCACACTGAGCACGTGACAGAGTCTGGAGACGCCGTGGAGAACGTTCTGCTGCCTGCAACATCCTCCAGCATGACCGGTTTGGCAGTGGGTCAGTCATGGGGTGGGGTGGCATTTCTTTGGGGGGCCGCACAGCCCTCCATGTGCTCGCCAGAGGTAGCCTGACTGCCATTAGGTACCGAGATGAGATCCTCAGACCCCTTGTGAGACCATATGCTGATGCGGTTGGCCCTGGGTTCCTCCTAATGCAAGACAATGCTAGACCTCATGTGGCTGGAGTGTGTCAGCAGTTCCTGCAAGAGGAAGGCATTGATGCTATGGACTGGCCCGCCCATTCCCCAGACCTGAATCCAATTGAGCACATCTGGGACATCATGTCTCACTCCATCCACCAACGCCACGTTGCACCACAGACTGTCCAGGTGTTGGCGGATGCTTTAGTCCAGGTCTGGGAGGAGATCCCTCAGGAGACCATCCGCCACCTCATCAGGAGCATGCCCAGGCGTTGTAGGGAGGTCATACAGGCACGTGGAGGCCACACACACTACTGAGCCTCATTTTGACTTGTTTTAAGGACATTACATCAAAGTTGGATCAGCCTGTAGTGTGGTTTTCCACTTTAATTTTGAGGGTGACTCCAAATCCAGACCTCCATGGGTTGATACATTTGATTTCCATTGATAATTTGTGTGTGATTTTGTTGTCAGCACATTCAACTATGTAATGAAAAAAGTATTTAATAAGATTATTTCATTCATTCAGATCTAGGATGTGTTATTTTAGTGTTCCCTTTATTTTTTTGAGCAGTGTACATACATACACACACACACATGTATTTATAGTCCGGACTCCGACATTGCTCTTCCTAATATTTCTTAATTCCATTCTTTAACTTTTTAGATTGGTATGTATTGTTAGATATTACTTCACTGTTGGAGCTAGGAACATAAGCATTTCACTACACCTGCAATAACATCTGCTAAATATGTGTAGGCGACCAATGAAAATTAATTTGATTTATCTACCAGAGGAAATATATTATACTATGTTGTAAAGATGAGAATTGGACAAACCAAGATTGGGGGAGGAATAATGACAATGGTTTTGCATTCAGTAAGAGGCTAGCTAGTTTACCTCTAGTACATGTAGAGCTGACTGACACAGTCATGACAGTATTTAACTGACCTGTTGGTAGTGTGCGTGTGAGCTGAAGGGTTTATAGCGCAGGGTGGGCAAATCTGACCCCTGACCTCTGGCCTCTGGGGGGGTCATGCTGCTCATGGTGGGGGTTCGTGGCTGCTGTGGGTTACCATGGCGCCCTGACCCCCCCGCTCGGCTCGTTGACCGAGGGGTGGGGGGTCCAGAGCAGGGAGGGGGGAGGGAGAGGAGGGGGCAGGAGGGAGATACAGAAGAAGGGATGAGGAGGGAGAAGGGGAGGGTTTGAGTTGTGGGGAAAGGGTGAGGAGAGGGAGAGGGCGTGAGGAAGGAGGGGAGGAAAGGGGGAGATGACGTGAGGGAGGGGGGGGGAGAGGGCGTGAGGCAGGTGGGGAGTGCACACACGTTTCCCAGAGCGACGACACTGAGGAGCAGTCCAAAGAGGACCTCAGAGAGACCACCCACTGCAGACAGCTGCAGAGAGAGAGGAGAAGGAGAGAGGGGGGGAGAGAGAAAGGTGTTATAATAGTGTTATCATACATTTTCTCTTGCGAACACTTCAAAAGGTGTGAAGTATTCTTTTTACACTGATTCTATATGGAGGCCAACACATGGAGGAGGACATCTTCTGTATATATAACACATCCACAGACACACAGCTATACACCCACAAACATTCAGCTAGGGGTTTGAACCTGCAACCCTGTTGTCAGTCGGTCAGTCAGGTCATCTCTAGGACATTAAGGTCCAAATCACTGTTCATTAAACAGCTCAGCTCAAACTCTCTTTTCTCTCGTCTACAGTCAGATGAACTTGATACTGTATTCAATTGCCTTCGATCGAGCGCACCACCGGGGGGATTTCAGAATACCGGGTTATTATGAATGAGTCCAGGTTCATTCTGAATAAATAACCTAACTCCCATGCAGCCTGCTGCTTTCGCCAGAAGAGCTCTATGGTTCTCCGGTTTCATGGTAAATGGGCAACCTGGGGCGGGTGGGTCTGGGCTGGTTGTCTCACTGTGCTGCTGATCAGTGCATTTGGAGCGAGACGGAACGGGCCCAGCTCCATATTGGATGGATCTCCATTCATCAAGGACCGGTGCTTGTTGTTACTTGAAGCGGCTGGAGATGCCATAACTGCCCGCTCTGCAGCTGCTAAACATGGTGTCTGTCTGAGCTGAGCTGGAGTCCCTTCTAGCCACAGAATAGAAACATGACTTACCCCTAATTCTAAGAGTGTAGGCTGACTTGAGGAACCCTGTAGTTCCTCAAGGAACCATTGCAGTCAATGGGTTCATATTTTCACCTTTGATTAGTTGAGGGGTTCTTGGAACAACCTTTAATGTTTCAATATAGCAAAGGGTTAACATGATGAACATGAATAACATTTACTCTCACAGGGTAGACAAAAATAACTAAAAGTCATGCCTCCAATCTTCTGATATGCTGTTGCCCCTACATTATATTATTGAAAAGGTTCAAAATGGAACCCCTTGAATCACAAAAAGGTTCCTGTTTTAACCTTTACACAGGGGTTCCTTGAATAACCTTTTCAGAGAGGTTCCTCAAGGAACCTTTTTGACCTCAAAAAGGTCAAAAAAGTGTGGCAATCTTTTGAACCCCAAAAGGTTATTTGAGGCTTTTTTCCTTCTAAGAGTGTACAACACAGACGCACAGAGATAGACAGTGCTATCTGTAATAAGGAGAATGAGTATAATAGTGAGCACCCCAAAAGGGAAGTCCTGTTCTGCATTGCGCCATTAAGCTGCATGTAGTAGAGCTGGCTCCCTGGGATGTTTTGGAGGCACAAATAGCTCCCATATCGCTGTTAAGATAATCATGTTTTTGCGCAATTCAACATTTTGCACTTGTAATTGCAACATCTTGCACTGTTACACACACATGCCGTATGCTATTTTACGCACCATGTAGAGCAGCACTCCATGCCCCAAGTATGGAGCCTGTTTATTTACCTTGGAGATGGTTCCTGTCCCGGGCTCCAGTGTTCCTTTCCAGGGAGAGAAAATATCCCCGAATGTCTTTGTGTTAAATCATTTATTAATTTGGTCATTAACTCCGAATAGACAGCCTCTTCTAACCGACGGAGGAATGTGTCGGTAAAGACGTCGGCGTCCTCTCTCTCGCTCTCTCCAGCAAACGGAGGTAGTTGTGTTACGTTCGCCAACGAGTAGAGCGAAGGCTCCACCTCCTCAGCTCTGAGGTTCTTCCAGTAAACACACACACACACACACACACACACACACACACACATACACACGCACACACACACACACACATACGCACACCCACACGCACACATACGCACGCACGCACATACACACGCACGCACACACACACACATTCACACACGCTTTTGGCAGATTGCCAATAAATAATCAGCGCGTGACCTTTTACGGGACGATTCCCGTAGCTATTGGCTGGTGAGTCCTCCCGTCCCATGCACTCAGCGGTGCTCTGCTCTGACAAGGTGAAACAGTTGAAGTCGTTTGTTTAGCCTACCCTTGAGGAAAACCATAATTCAAGCCTGACTGACAACCAGCCTAGAGACTAGCCTACTGCACTTATAAGCAAAGTGTTACACAATACACCATTTAGACTGATTTAGATCTGGGACACCAGGTGGGTGCAATTCATTATCAGGTAGAACAGAAAAACAGCAGGCTCCGGACCTCATAAGGTACATTGAATAGCCTACACCTACCGTAGGCTATAATGTACTCCAATAAATCAAATCCAAATCAAAGCAAATTATATTGTGCCGAATACAACCAGTGTAGACCTTACCGTGAAATGCTTACTTACAAGACCTTAACCAACAATGCAGTTTAAGAAATAGAGTTAAGAAAATATTTACTAGAAAAAATAAAGTAAAAATAAAATAAAAAGTAACACAATAAAATGTGTATTTGTATTTATTACGGATCCCCATTAGCGGCTGCCAAGGCAGCAGCTACTCTTCCTGGGGTCCAATCACAATTTACATACAATAAAACAATACATAACACAAACACATTATTACACACTACTCTACCATAAAATATTTACAATACAAAATCAATAATACAGCAAAATAACAATATTTAAATGTGTGTATAGAGTTACCATGTGTTTGCGAATGCTGTTTGTGTGCCTGTGTGTCTGTCTCGTCACAGTCCACGCTGTTCCATAAAGTGTAGTTTTATCTGTTTTTTTAAATCTGATTTTACTGCTTGCATCAGTTACCTGATGTGGAATAGAGTTCCATGTAGTCATGGCTCTATGTAGTACTGTGCATTTCCCATAGTCTGTTCTGGACTTGGGGACTGTGAAGAGACCTCTGGTGGCATGTCTTGTGGGGTATGCATGGGTGTCAGCTTGTCAACACCTCTTAAAAAAACAAGCAGTGATGAAGTCAATCTCTCTTCCACTCTAAGCCAGAAGAGACTAACATGCATGTCATTAATGTTAGCTCTCCGTGTACTTTTAAGGGCCAGCCGTGCTGCCCTGTTCTGAGCCAACTGCAATTTTCCTAAGTCCCTCTTTGTGGCACCTGACCACACTACTGAACAGTAGTCTAGTGTTGTTGTAGTGACATTAAACCCCTACAACTCATCCAGAATGCCGCAGCCCGTCTGGTGTTCAACCTTCCCAAGTTCTCTCACGTCACCCTGCTCCTCCGCACACTCCACTGGCTTCCAGTTGAAGCTCGCATCTGCTACAAGACCATGGTGCTTGCCTACGGAGCTGTGAGGGGAACGGCACCTCCATACCTTCAGGCTCTGATCAGTCCCTACACCCAAACGAGGGCATTGCGTTCATCCACCTCTGGCCTGCTGGCCCCCCTACCTCTGCGGAAGCACAGTTCCAGCACAGCCCAGTCAAAACTGTTCTCTGCTCTGGCACCCCAATGGTGGAACAAGCTCCCTCATGACGCCAGGACGGCGGAGTCACTCACCACCTTCCGGAGACACTTGAAACCCCACCTCTTTAAGGAATACCTGGGATAGGATAAAGTAATCCTTCTACCCCCCCACAAAAAAAAAAAAACATATTGTAAAGTGGTTATCCTACTGGCTATAAGGTGAATGCACCAATGTGTAAGTCGCTCTGGATAAGAAATGACGTAAATGTAAATGTTAATGTTAAGAAGTTGGAGCAACACTTAATTATGGACATACAGTGGCTTGCAAAAGGATTCACCCCCCTTGGCATTTTTCCTATTTTGTTGCCTTACAACCTGGACTTAAAATGGATTTTTTGGGGGTTTGTATCATTTGATTTAAACAGCATGCCTACCACTTTGAAGATGCAAAATATTTTTTATTGTGAAACAAACAAGAAATAAGACAAAAAAACAGAAAACTTGAGCGTGCATAACTATTCACCCCCCCAAAGTCAATACTTTGTCACGCCCTGGCTCTTATATGTTGAGCCAGGGTGTTAGTTTATATGTGTAGTGTCTATGTTTTGTTTTCTATGTGTTCTTTTCTAGATCGTGTGTTTCTGTGTTGGCCGGGGTGGTTCCCAATCAGAGGCAGCTGTGTCTTGTTGTCTCTGATTGGGAACCATACTTAGGCAGCCTGTTGTGCACTTGTCATTTGTGGGATCTTGTTCCGTGTAGGTTTGTGTTTATCGAGGACTTCACGTTTCGTTTTGTTGTTTTGTTGTAGTGTGCAAAGTACGCATTAAAAGATGTACGCATATCACGCTGCGCCTTGGTCCACTTATTACGACGTTCGTGACATACTTTGTAGAGCCACCTTTTGCAGCAATTACAGCTGCAAGCTCTTGGGGTATGTCTCTATAAGCTTGGCACATCTAGCCACTGGGATTTTTGCCCATTCTTCAAGGCAAAACTGCTCCAGCTCCTTCAAATTGGATGGGTTCCACTGGTGTACAGCAATCTTTAAGTCATACCACAGATTCTCAATTGGATTGAGGTCTGGGCTTTGACTAGGCCATTCCAAGACATTTAAATGTTTCCCCTTAAACCACTCGAGTGTTGCTTTAGCAGTATGCTTAGGGTCATTGTCCTGCTCGAAGGTGATCCTCCGTCCAAGTCTAAAATCTCTGGAAGACTGAAACAGGTTTCCCTCAAGAATTTCCCTGTATTTAGCGGCATCCATCATTCCTTCAATTCTGACCAGTTTCCCAGTCCCTACCGATTAAAAACATCCCCACAGCATGATGCTGCCAACACCATGCTTCACTGTGGGGATGGTGTTCTCGGGGTGATGAGAGGTGTTGGGTTTGCGCCAGATATAGTATTTTCCTTGATGGCCAAAAAGCTCAATTTTAGTCTCATCTGACCAGAGTACCTTCTTCCATATGTTTGGGGAGTCTCCCACATGCCTGTTGGCGAACACCAAACGTGTTTGCTTATTTTTTTCTTTAAGCAATGGCTTTTTTTCTGGCCACTCTTCCGTAAAGCCCAGCTCTGTGGAGTGTACGGCTTAAAGTGGTCCTATGGACAGATACTCCAATCTCCGCTGTGGAGCTTTGCAGCTCCTTGAGGGTTATATTTGGTCTCTTTGTTGCCTCTCTGATTAATGCCCTCCTTGCCTGGTCCGTGAGTTTTGGTGGGCGGCCCTCTCTTGGCAGGTTTGTTGTGGTGCCATATTCTTTCCATTTTTTAAATAATGGATTTAATGGTGCTCCGTGGGATGTTCAAAGTTTCGGATATTGTTTTATAACCCAACCCTGATCTGTACTTCTCCGCAACTTTGTCCCTGACCTGTTTGGAGATCTCCTTGGTCTTCATGGTGCTGCTTGCTTGGTGGTGCCCCTTGCTTAGTGGTGTTGCAGACTCTGGGGCCTTTCAGAACAGGAGTATGTATACTGAGATCATGTGACACTTAGATTGCCCACTGGTGGACTTTATTAAACTAATTATGTGACTTCTGAAGGTAATTGGTTGCACCAGATCTTATTTAGGGGCTTCAAAGCAAAGGGGGTGAATACATATGCACGCACCACTTTTCTGTTATTTTATTTAAATAATTTTTTGAAACAAGTTTTATTTTTTATTTCACTTCACCAATTTGGACTATTTTGTGTATGTACATTAATGAAATCCAAATAAAAATCCATTTAAATTACAGGTTGTAATGCAACAAAATAGGAAAAATGCCAAGGAGGGTGAATACTTATGCAAGGCACTGTACTTCTCCCCATCTTAGCTACTGTCAATATGCTCTGACCATGACAGTTTACAATCCAGGGTTTCTCCAAGCAGTTTAGTCACCTCAACTTGCTCATTTTCCACATTATTCATTACGAGATGTAGTTGAGGTTTAGGGTTTAGTGAATGTTTTGACCCAAATACAATGCTTTTAGTTTTGGAAATATTTAGGACTAACTTATTCCTTGCCACCCATTCCGAAACTAGCTGCAACTCTTTGTTAAGTGTTGCAGTTATTTCAGTTGCTGTAGCAGCTGACGTGTATTGTGTTGAGTCATCCGCATACATAGACACACTGGCTTTACTCAAAGCCAGTGGCATGTTGTTAGTAAAGATGGAAAAAAGTAAGGGGCCTAAACAGCTGCCCTGGGGAATTCCTGATTCTACCTGGATTAAGTTTGAGAGGCTTCCATTAAAGAACACCCTCTGTGTTCTGTTAGACAAGTAACTCTTTATCCACATTATAGCAGGGGGTGTAAAGCCATAACACATACGTTTTTCCAGCAGCAGACTATGATCGATAATGTCAAAAGCTGCACTGAAGTCTAACAAAACAGCCACAATCTTTTTATCATCAATTTCTCTCAGCCAATCATCAGTAATTTGTGTAAGTGCTGTGCTTGTTCAATGTCCTTCTCTATAAGCATGCTGAAAGTTTGTTGTCAATTTGTTTACTGTAAAATAGCATTGTATCTGGTCAAACACAATTGTTTCCAATAGTTTACAAAGGGTCGGTAACAGACTAATTGGTCGGCTATTTGAGCCAGTAAAGGGGGCTTTACTATTCTTAGGTAGCAGAATGACTTTTGCTTCCCTCCAAGCCTAGGGGCACATACATTCTAGTAGGCTTAAATTGAAAATATGGCAAATAGGAGTGGCAATATCGTCCGCTATTATCCTCAGTAATTTTCCATCTAAGTTGTCAGACTTACCGAGGCTATATACAGGGGGTACCGGTACCGAGTCAATGTGCGGGGGTACAGGTTAGAAAGCAGTGTTTCCCAAACTCGGTCATGGGCCCCCCTGGGTGCACGTTTCTTTTTTTCCCTAGCTCATCACAGCTAATTCAAATAACCAAAGCATGATGATGAGTTGGTTACTTGAATCAGCTGTGTAGTGCTAGGGCAAAAACCAAAACGTGCACCTAGGGGGGCCCATGACCGAGTTTGGGAAACCCTGCTGTAAGGAACCCTACTTAGGGTAGTTTATCTTTGCAATAATAAGGTGCCCATAAAGCACCCTCAAAGTCAGGTCCCGGACAGAACCACCCGGCTCTGTAGTCCAGACCTCGACCGCTCGAGGTCGCGCTAGAACTGTCATTTTATTTATTAATACAGACAAATAAGTAATTTACAGTGTGTGTGGCGCATTCAGTTACACTTAAATAATGTGTATACATAGATTTCTTTAATCCAGATTCTGCTCTCAACTAAATTTCAGTAATAGTTGATTTATAATACAGCTGTACCCCGATGCACATAGGTTGAACATTGTGTGTAGAACATTTTATGCATGTGCAGTGCGCATGTCCTCGTTTCAGTGTGCTGATAAAGTTGGGTTGATTGAAACGGCTGTCATGATGGCGGCTCCCATGTCGTGGAGGAGGTTGGCGTACTCTGTGTACACACCGGCCCTCACCGGGGTTTTCACCCGAATATCAGACCGATTGTTCCGCACACGGGATCGGAGGAGAGGGTAAGATACGACTGTTGTAGACGTGGAGAAAAAAAGAGAGACACTAGTTTTCTTCGTCAGACGTAATGACAGCGCTATCATGTCTTGCGGTGCCAGCGACGTGTGCGTGCAGCCTGTCTTTACGTGCACAGTGTTTCCGTGATTTTTTTCGTAATGTCATTTTGATAGCGTGCGTCAAATATAATGGAGTAATTTTTTTTTGTTGCAATCGTTGATCTGATTGTCATTGCTGTTGCGTGCGAATAGTTTCGTAATGTTACATGCTCATGTCAAGGTTACATAATAAACAAACGTGCAAGTCAAGTTCAGGCAGTAGATATAAACTTTGCAAAACATTCTCTGTAGGCTAGATGTAGCGCGATATGAGACTTCCCTTCCAGTTTCTTTAGGCCTTATCTGTGAATTCGCCTCTTCCTCTCCTTGTGTTGTCAAGTCTCTGCATGTAGAGTAAGAGTGACTCAAATTCTCAGAATGAGGAAATATCTGTTCTTTTTGTGATTTCCTGAAAACCTGATGGCAACAACTGCCAGATGTCTGTCCACACCTGCATATAGTCTGCGTCAGTTTTACATCATCTTAAGTAACTAATACCATAGTATCACACACACATACACAGTCTCTGGCCAAGGCTTAGCTGTGAGTACCAAGGTCGGGGTTGTAGGCTGTCATACAGGCGTGCGATCAATCCCAGGCGGTCAAAACTACTCCTCATCCAGGGATGCGTCCCAAATGGCATCCTATTCCCTATTTAGTGTACTGCTTTTGACCAAGGCAAGTAGTGCATAGGGTGCCATTTGGGACAACTTTAAGCTTTATCTTCATTCCCATAACCTGAGGCGGCTATCGTGACACCTAGACTAGCTAGGCTACATGGGACTTTTAATAATGATAATAATAATACTTGGTATTTATATAGTTGGTGCTTTTCAAGGACTAATATAGCACGCTCATGGCCATAGACAGAACACAGTTCATGGCACCCTAGAGGCTTAATTTGGCTACACATGATATCACATCTCTATTCACTGCAGCTGAGAGACAATGAGGAGAGGGAGGCACTTGCATGTATTCATGGTCATATTCATTAGGGCACACCGTAGCGAAAGTGAAAAACGAAAATGAGCCTTTCGTATTGGTGAAGTTCAAGTGGTCCCTCCATGTTTCAGTCCGTTTTCTTCCGTTTGGTGCGTAATGATGGGAATGAATGACACATCTGTCTGACTGTGGCTTAAAGGAGAGATGGAAGAGAGGAGGGTTGTGTTGCCTGTTAGCTCTAATCAGAAACCGTGTGAATGGAAGGCACATGATCTCAATTTACCTCCCGGACAAACACGTACAATGGCAGCCACATGTACTCACAACTAAAATGGCTTGCCTCTAGCTGTCACCGGTATGCCCCTATTGCACAAACTATTTTTTCATCAATTTCCCCAGCACATGTCTCCGCTCTCTAAGATCTAACCTCATGATATTCCCACTGTTCTACAAAGAGTTAATTTAGTGTGTTATATCTCTAAGACCCTGTATTCCAGTGTACTTACACCCATCCAACCTTTTCCCAGTGGTAAAACAGGGGTATAGTATTGTATACTTAGCCTATATGGATAGGACACAGTTGTTGGCCCACCATAATAAAGATAATACTTCATAAGGAAATCCCCCTTGCTCTTCCATAAAAGGATGGTTCAACCCGTAGGCTATATAGCTATTGGTTCAAAACAGCAGTGGTGCCACATCTCTATGTGACTCTGCTGTTTGATGTTTATGTTGATTGTTTTGTCTCAGATGGGTTTGTGGGTTGAACCCACACTGTAATTCCCTCCCTGCTATTGTTCCTCCCTAACTCTCAACTCTCTGTCCTGAATGAACCCTGGGGGTGCATCCCAAATGTCACGATATTCCCTGTACTACTTTTGACCATGGCCCATAGGGAAAAGGATGACACTATTACGTTAGCATCGTCTATCGACGATGGTTGACAGCCATTTCTTGATGGTGTCATCGTGGCGTGACAGACTATGGTTAAGCCTATTTGATCTTGACTGGTGCCGCGCAGTAAAAAACAGTCTCGCAGGGCAGCACACAAGTAACATTCAAAGTAATTTGCCTATTCCTATTTGCTATAGCCTAATTTAAGAAATACCTTATATAGCCTACAGAATCAGGTGAGGAATGTAGGCCAGACAGACAAAAGCAGTGCAAAATGTCCATTTAGAAAGTAGTTTGTCTGTCAGATGCATGGGTATTAGGCTGTAGCTGTTATAACGGACACTCCTTAACTATCTTCTGGCTACCTGTGAAAAAAAAGAGGCCTGTATTCCCATTTCTCTCCATTTGATAGGCTATGAATATGACGGAAGGCTACGCTTCTTCGTTTTATGTGTGGCTTTTTCCCGATCAAACAATGAATGTAACGGAGTTCCATCTCAAAGTTATTTGAATAGCCTAAAAACATAAGGTAGCCTAGAGGACTAATAATGAACAAACAATATCAATAGCCGGAAAAATCCCTCAATGCAATTTTGAAAACCAAATTGCCAATAACCGATCCTCCTACTAGGCCTATCATAAAAGACACGTTAGTTATGAACAGTAGCTTATTTCCCAAATATTCTAGCCTATGAAGGTGTTGTCCTAGTTGTTGTGGCTTTAAAAAATAACAAGAATGAAAGTCTATAGCCTAAGCCTAGGCTATTCTCAATCACAGGGATAGTACAAACAATATTATTTATTTTTCTATTTTATTAGGCAAATAAAGCAATTATTATCCAGTTCTGAAGACGGTAGATTGCTTCTATCCAGCCCATGATGTAGGCCTATAACCTAGCTCACTACGGTAAATGGCCCATTCCTCATCACTGCTCCATCATGTGCGCGACACACACACAAACCTGTTCTGCTCCTCCAACAGAAAGAAATATTAGAGAAGATTTGCCATTGCCTGCACTTAGCCGCTGCCCAGGCTTTCAACAACGTTATCTTTCGTCATGATTTGTCCAGTTGCATTTGATTTTGCGCTATAGCCGAACTGTTGGTTTACAAAGAAATCCATTATTTGGGGGGGTGGCCTCATAGGGGCGACATCATTATGTCTCAATGTTTTATGGGTACATAATCACAATAGGACAAAGGTTGACATCACCCAACCCTAGTATAGGGTGTCATTCGGGGGACAGCCTCAGTGAATGTCGGGGTGAGAAATCTGTCAGGAGTCAAATACAGGGATATTACTGCATGTGGAATGACCTCTGAGGGTCACAACCTTTACAGTAGGTTGGATCCTCCCTTCTTTTGTCAGTCTGCTAGTTGCGTTTTAAAGACGAAGTCACAGACCGAGCAACAATACAGCCATACTGTCATGAACCCTAGTGCTTGGCTGAGAATCACAGGACCTGTGTGTGTTACTCAACATTAGATCTAGGGATGGGGTTAGACACACATACACCAGCAATATGACTGAGCCCTCTGTTGTAAGAGATTTCAGTAAGTGTGATAAATCACAGTGAAAATGAAGGAGGAGAAGGTGGGGGGTTGGATGAGAGTTGTTTATCAATAGGAGGCAATCACCACTCCAGCTGTAGACTCATTTCTCTCTCCCGCTCTCTTTTTCCCTCCACGTCTCCCCACCCCCCTACCTCTCTCTCTTCCAGGTCATCTGTGTTGCTCTTAGCCCCTCTCCTAGCGGCGGCAGACCCCTCTCCCCTTCCTGTCTTCAGGTCCCCTGGGTCGACCGGAGTTCAGGGCACCGATGGCCTCCATACCCGCTTCCGCTGGATGGCAGAACACGTGCCCGCTTTCAGGGTGCCCGGCACACACATCCACATCCTCACATCCCCTGACCAGTTCTACCAGACCATGAAGGTAAGGTAAGGTGTGGGGGTGGGGGGGGAGCTTTCTCTAAATCATGTGATGTACTAAAAATGGTGTAATAAACATTTCCCAAGAACAAAAAATGAGGAAAGGAAATAATTGATTGTTCCCTCCAACACAGTGTGCTCTTTATACCACAGTGGCATTCAACCATATGTGTGTGTGTTTGTCTCTTTCCGTGGTTGACTATTTGTTTGAGTTTGAATTGCGTACAGGATGTGTGTGTTTGTGATAGACGGCTTGAGTCACCGGCATCAACCCCCTCGGGCACAGCAAACAGAAAGCTGTTTATTTGGCTGTGTTGGAACATTAGGAAACAGTGCATGTGACTCACCTGATTGAGAAATAATGACTAGGCTGGAAGAAGATCAGACTACGTGTGTGTGTTTGAGGTCTTTGGATTTTTTTGGGAGCGAGTTCAAGCCCCCTGATGAAGCCCTCTAGTTTGTGTCCTGTAATGCCTGAATTTACTGTAATTTATTTTTCTGTTCAGGCTCGTATAAAGACAGCTAAAAGGCGAGTGGTGATGGCCTCACTGTATCTGGGTACAGGGCCACTGGAACAGGAGCTGGTGGACTGTATGCAGGAAGCTCTGGAGCGTTCACAGGAGGAGGGTGACAACCCCGACCTGCAGGTCTCCATTCTACTTGACTACACACGTGGCTCAAGAGGTGTGTGTGCGTGTGTGAGAGTGCCATATTACTCTTACCAAGTTGTGTGTCTGTCTGTAACCCTTCTGTCTCTGTGTGTCTAGGTAAGACTAATTCTAGGACCATGTTGCTGCCGTTGCTGCAGCAGTACAGCAGTCAGATGCGTGTATCTCTGTACCATACCCCTGACCTGAGAGGGCTGCTCCGGCTCCTGGTCCCACAGCGCTTCAACGAGACCATCGGGGTACAGCACATCAAAGCTTACCTGTTTGATGACGACCTCATCATCAGCGGGTACGCGCACGAACACACTCACACACACACACACAGTTGGTGTTTTTCTCATACAGTAGCTGTTTGCTGATGTTTATTGGTTTCTCTCTTTCGACCTTTTCCCTCTCTCTCTTCCTCTGTCCTCCTATCTCCCCCCTCCCTCCCTCCACAGGGCCAACCTGAGTGACTCGTACTTCACAAACAGACAGGACCGCTACGTGCTGCTGGAGAACTGTGGGGAGGTGGCCGACTTCTTCTCTGATCTGGTGGGCGCCGTGGGAGACGTGTCGTTACAGCTACAGACCGACAACTCTGTGAGCATGATGTACGGCATGGTGCACCCCTACAGAGGTATAAAACGCACACATAACACAGACCCTAAGTGCGTGACTCGTTGCTCAGTTCTGCCTGTACGCTCTCATTATGTAGTGTAATGTGTTGTTCTTGGAAAGGTTAATGGAATCGGATTAGCTGCAAATGTAGCCTGTTCCAGTTCAGACACACAGTGAAATCAGCGAACTGGCGTGTGTGTGAATGAGAGAGTGGGAGGCAGGAGAGTGAGGGAGAGAGCTGAATGACATGTCTGCAGAACCGGACTGCAGTTGGCACGGAGACCAGAAATAGAGCAGTGATGTCAGAGTTGCTGGTAAGCAATACCGAGTGGGAAGATCACACACACATTCTAATCATTAGTGAATGAAGTTCCCCAGCTGAAACAGTGTTAACTTTACAGTAAAAGCACGTCTTTAGAATGAACTCAAATGCTGAGCCTACATCTCTCTCTCTCTCTCTCTCTCTCTCTCTCTCTCTCTCTCTCTCTCTCGTCATGTCTGTGCGTGGACCCAGCCGCCAGGCGTAGTCCAGATATTGACCCACAGCCGTCATGCCCAGAACTAAATGACCTACTGTACTTTACACACTCACCTGCTCTACTGCACACTGTGTGTGTGAGATCTCTCATTCAACGTTTGCTGAGGTGTATGGTTAAAGCTAGAATCCTTAATTGAAACAATAAGAAAGGGGTCACCCCACCTGTGTTTTGGTAAAAAGCTTATGGATGGGCCTGGAGAATGTTAGCACCCTTACATTTATAGACATCGCTGTGGTTGCAAGGACTGACCATGAAATCGACATTATTATTTTAACCATGTTTTTTGTTAAACTAAGCTCATGAGGCATTTATACGTTTTATATTCTTCATGAATTAATTGGTGTATATATCATTAATTTAAAGTCCTAAAATGGATTCTAGCTTTAACCAGATCGGTCTGTTTCCTCTCCTCTTACCATCCCTACATTCTTTTGTCACTAGGCAACAGGGATGATTTCTCGGCGTCGGCTCGGCAACACATCATGGAGGTGGTCAACACTGCTCGCACGCGGCAACACATTGCAGAATCAGAACGTTTGGAGCGGGAGAGCGAGGGGGAGGAAGGAGGGAAGGAGGATACATGGGTTTTTCCTCTAATTCAGATGAAACCTCTGGGAATACAGGTGGATGAGCAGATCACACAGGTGGGTACACACAAACATGCACCCGGACACCACTACCCTCACCAACTAATATTGGACAAACAACTTCCATTGCACATGATGTTACCTTGTAACATTGTTTTTGTATTTTTTGTTCCTGTGTGACTTAAAAATGTAAATATGGGCGCTACATCTCAACTTATTTCCTTGCAGCGGTTGCTGACAGACGCAGGTCCCGGTGCGACGGTGTTTCTAACATCGGGGTATTTCAACCTGACCAGGGCCTACATGTCGCTGGTTCTCGGGCTGGGCGCTGACTACCGGATCCTCACCGCCTCCCCGGAGGTCAATGGGTTTTTCGGCGCCAAGGGCATTGCCGGAGAGATCCCAGCGGCCTACATCCACATTGCCAGACAGTTCTACAGCAAAGTGTGTCATCTGGGACAGCAGGAGAGGGTTCACCTCCACGAGTACCACAGAGCACAATGGACCTTCCACGCCAAGGGTGGGTGACACGCACACACAGAGTACAGAGAAAGTAGGCTACACACACACAATATATAATCCTTGGCCTGAGAGCCTAGATTGATTCTAATTGGTTCTACTCCATTGTGATTAGTTCTGTTTGGCTGTGAGTTATGCCCGGTAGTGATGTGATTGTTGTTGCTATGACGTTCCACGGTCAGATGGTGAGCTGCTAGGAAGCAGTGTGCATCCTAAATGGCACCCTATTTCCTATATAGTGCACTACATTTTTCACCAGAGCCCTATGGGCCCTGGTCAAAAGTAGTATACTATTTAGGGAATAGGGTGCCCTTTGGGACTGGCACAGAGTGTCTATTCCAGCCTGACAGACAGATTAGCTGGACCACGTTCTTCTGTTCTGTTCTCTGGCTCTGCTGTTCTGTCCCTGTGGTAACCTAGATATGTTGCGGGAGAGACAACGGCTTGTCAAGTCATTCACCCTTAGCCCCGGGCCAAGGAAACACACACGCGCACACACACACACACACACACACAGTCATTCCTTGGTTTGGCTAGACTTTGGGGGTTTCTGTGCTTTAGTGTTTTCTTTATAGTTGTGGGCATGGCCAACGGAAACCAAAATCCCCATTTTGAAACAGCTTATAAACAATGCTCTGACAAATGATATCTAAACTACTGCCAACCTGCACTTTTCTTTCGCTGATACTTATAGAATCAAAAGGCAATGTGTCCAAAATAAAGAATATTCAACTTTAACTGAAATGTTAGAGATGCATTAGTAGCTAGGTAAGTTGTTTTTTTATTCAAAAGACCAAAGTCTTTGAAAAAATGTAGCCAGAGAGAGAGCTGGGGAGAGGGAGTGGGAAATGAAAACAGTGAAGAGAAGTCCCTTTTATTAGATGAAGCAGGGCGGGCCGGCGCTTTCCCGTAAGCACAGCAAGCACTGCAGGAGCGAGAACAGTGGGGGAGAACACACACAGCACCCAGCTGGGGAGCGAATCAATGAACATTAGAGTAGAGCACACCCTGACCCCCAGCTGCAGAACAAACCACTGATGTGGGGAAACTGTTCCCCTTTTCCCTCCGTCTTGTCTTCCTCCACCTGTGTGTGTGTGTAGGGTTGTGGTACTACCTGCGGGGGCAGGTGCGGCCATGCCTGACACTGATTGGGTCTCCTAACTTTGGCTATCGATCTGTGCACCGGGACCTGGAGGCCCAAATCGCCATAGTAACAGAGAACCAGGAACTACAGGCCCAGCTGCAGGAGGTAGGCCATTCAAACCGACAACTTTATTTAAACAGACTTGATGGCTCAATACTGTGGCTCTGCTTTATACAGCTCTCAACCAAAGGCCTGTCTACAAAATTCAACTGGTCTGATAGTTCCTAGTATAATAAGCTATGCTGAGCTGGCATATGCAACACAGACTGAGATTGAGCTAGGAGGGAAACCTGTTCAGGAACTTGTACTAAATGTCTATGTGAGACAATGGAAGCTTCGCTACGTCTCTATCGCTGTCTCTCTCACACACGTGTACACACACTCTCATACACACACAGGAGCAGGAGATGTTGTACCAGAGGTCTACAGAGGTGTCCAGCTCTACGTTCCAGCAGCCAGACCGCCACGTCAAACTGTGGGTCAAACTGGTTACTCCCCTCATCAAGAACTTCTTCTGAGACACATCCTAACACAGGTAACACGCACAGACAAGAGCGCACAGGCGCGCACAGTGTACTAATCCAACACAGGTACCACACCCACATACTCCCACTGAACGATCATCTCTTAGTCACGCACAGAAGTACAGACCCTGTCAGTCCAGAATGGCAGAATGTCATCAGTCACTGCTGTTTGTACCAGCCCTCAACCCAAACTCCAATCCTAGCTTCCAATCTAGCCCTGCCCTAGGCCACATCAACCTCAGAAACTAAACCGAGCAACCCTTGCTTGAATCCTACCCCTACCACACAGACCTTTATCCATTATACATGTAGAGGAAGCTCCCTCCTCAATGTCCCGTCTCTCTGAGAGAAACTTGACCACTCAGCTGAGTGCATCAAGATTTTGCAGTCAGCATCTGGACCAATTCAGCTGTGAGTGAGAGAAAGGAATGTGAGTGCGTGTTTCTCCTCCCTCTAGTTAAATCCCCTCTCATTTTGGCATTGTGGTGATGATTTGACAGATAGCGTATGCAGTGGGGTCAGAGGGAGGCTAAGAGGGTGACCTGATGTGTGTGTGTTCTAACAGGGATGTAGAATTGCCTAGTAGGAAGTGCTGAGTTAAATTTTTTATGGTGACTGTAAATGGTGAATGGGAGGTGTCTCGTGTAACCACAACATGTCACTCAGTGAGACAGTGTCAGTGTGTCTGATCAGCTGCCATGAGGGAACAATGATGGATGGGGCCCACACATTCCTCCTCACACTCTTAAAACTGACACCACAAGCATGCTAGTACATGAAGAAAAATGCTATAGAGTTTGTTTTTGTTACTCTACAATCAGTTCTGGTAAATGATAAGAATTTAGAAATGGAAATTGAAACACACATAGTGCACCTCACTCACTCACTCTCTCACTCTCACTGAGCATGTGAGGTGGAATCAGGGTCACTAAAGGTAATTGACCTTTGAACGACCTTGTCCGCGAAACAGCGTTATCTATGGACATCTGATATTTTTAGAATATATATTGTATCCAGTGCTTAATTTGAGGAACAGGATCCGGCACCTCTCAGATTTGTCTTAGTTCGTTCCGGCACCTATTTTCCTGGATCCAGTACCTTACGCCGCATGAATTATTGCTTCACTGTGGGCACTGTAAACATTCTAATAAAAGCGATCAGAGTGAAATTAAATTGCCTCCTCGTTATTTCTCCCGCCCCCCCAGAAAACCATAATGTAAAAGCACAGGGATCTTTCTGTATTATCATCCTATCCTGCCACACTGATTCCAGATCTGCTGTCTTATTTGTACATAGATGTTATGGGGAGGGCTGGTGGGGTAAGTAACTGATCTTGATACAGGTCTTGGTAGTGGTGGTCAGCTAGTGAAAAGGTCCCTACGTAAACACGACATGTAGCCTAGGCTAGTCGTCTCCCTACTGAATTTGAAACATGAGAAATCCAAAAACATAATTGATAAGAAAAGGCAATAGTTTGTTTTTCAAATCCCAAAGTCCAGAGAAAGAAGGCGAATCGAACACGAAACGAGCCAGAGAACTGTCAGTGCCGGAGGAGAGGAGTGAGGGGCAAACTCCTCCTGATGGCAATGCCTTAGCTAGCAGCGCTGCTAATCCCGCCAGTTCAGCATCACCACCGGCACCTCCACTAGCTAGTAGGCCTACTAGCAAGTCAGACTCTACTGGAGAGGGAGACGGGGAGCCGGGTGGGACAGTGCATCCACCGACGAAGTGCTCGGAGCAGGTGCAATTTGGACGGAAGCTCAGTTCAAGAACAAACACGCATAAACCCTGGTTTGTCATGCAAAATTCTAAGCTGGGCTGTACAACATGCAAAAGGGTAGGGAGCATGGGTCTAGAAAAGACTGGAGGGATTAAACTAGCAAAAGAGTGGGTGGAATGTACAGGAATGTCCACTGCCTCCATGAAATTCAAAACCACAACAAAGAGCCCTCAGGAAAAAAAGGTTTTTGAACATGCCCGAACCACAGCGCATTTAGTGGTAGCAAGCATTGTTGACGAGGCTAGAGGACACCCAGGTTATAGTTAACACTCATGGAGGCTAACTGTCACAGCCACATGGCTTTAAGCAAGAAATTGACTGTCAGGAGTTAAATGGACTTGACATGGGAAGAGTCATTATGGGACGTTTTGATATCTTAAATTACACTGAACAAAAATATAATACAACATGTAAAGTGTTGGTTTCATGAGCTGAAATAGAAGATCCCCAGAAATGTTTGCATATGCACAAAAAGCTTATTTCTCTCAAATGTTGTGCACAAATTTGTTTACATCCCTGTTAGTGAGCATTTCTCCTTTGCCAAGATAATCCATCCACCTGACAGGTGTGCCATATCAAGAAGCTGATTAAACAGCATGATCATTACACAGGTGCAATTTTGTCACAACACAATGCCACAGATGTGTCAAGTTTTGAGGGAGCGTGCAATTGGCATGCTGACTGCAGGAATGTCCACCAGAGCTGTTGCCAGAGAATGTAATGTTAATTTCTCTACCAAAAGCCGCCTCCACTGTCGTTTTAGAGAATTTGGCAGTAAGTCCAACATGCCTCACAACCGCAGACCATGTGTATCCATGCTAGCCCAAGACCTCCACATCGAGCTTCTTCACCTGCAGAATCGTCTGAGACCAGCCACCCGATGAAACTGTGGGTTTTCGCAACAGAAGAATTTATGCACAAACTGTCAGAAACCGTCTCAGGGAAGCTCATCTGCATGCGCGTCGTCCTCACCAGGGTCTTCAACTGACTGCAGTTCGGCGTCATAATTGACTTCAGTGGGTAAATGCTCACCTTCGATGGCCACTGGCACACTGGAGTAGTGTGCTCTTCACGGATGAATCCCGGTTTCAAATGTACCAGGCAGATGGCAGACCGCGTGTATGGTGTCGTGGGCGAGTGGTTTGCTGACGTAAACGTTGTGAACAGTGCCCCATATATTTGTCATTTAGCAGAAGCTCTTATCCAGAGCGACTTGCAGTTAGTGAGTGCATACATTTTTTCATACTGACCTCCTGTGGGAATCGAACCCACATCCCTGGCGTTGCAAACGCCATGCTCTACCAACTGAGCTACACAGGACCATGGTGGGGATATGGTATAGGCAGGCATAAGCTACGGACAACGAACACAATTGCAATTTATCGATGGATATTTGAATGCACAGAGATACAGTGACGAGATACTTTGGCCCACTGTCGTGCCATACATCCGCCACCATCACCTCATGTTTCAGCATGATAATGCACGGCCCAATGTCGCAAGGATCTTTACACAATTCCTGGAAGCTGAAAATGTCCCAGTTCTTGCATGGCCTGCATACTCACCTGACATGTCACACATTGAGCATGTTTGGGATGCTCTGGATTGACGTGTACGACAGCGCGTTCCAGTTCCTGCCAATATCTAGTGACTTCGCACAGCCATTGACGAGGAGGGGGCCAACATTCCACAGGCCACAATCAAACAGCCTGATCAACGTTATGCAAAGGAGATGTGTTGCACTGCATGAGGCAAATGGTGGTCACACCAGATACATACTGATTTTCTGATCCACACCCCTGCCTTTTTTATTTTAAGGTGTCTGTGACCGTTTGCCAAAAGGCACCTAAAGGACTCTCCAGACCATGAGAAACAAGATTCTCTGGTCTGATGAAGCCAAGATTGAACTATTTGGCCTGAATGCCAAGCGTCACGTCTGGAGGAAACCTGGCACCATCCCTACGATGAAGCATGGTGGCGGCAGCATCATGCTATGGGGATGTTTTTCAGCGGCAGGGACTGGGAGACTAGTCGGGATCAAGGGAAAGATGAACGGAGAAAAGTACAGAGATCCTTGATGAAACCTGCTCCAGAGTGATCAGGACCTCAGACTGGGGTGAAGGTTCACCTTCCAACAGGACAACGACCCTAAGCACACAGCCAAGACCACGCAGGAGTGGCTTCGGGACAAGTCTCTGAATGTCCTTGAGTGTCCCAGCCAGAGCACAGACTTGAACCTGATCGAACATCTCTGGAGAGACCTGAAAATAGCTGTGCAGTGACGCTCCCCATCCAACCTGACAGAGCTTGAGAGGATCTGCAGAGAAGAATGGGACAAACTCCCCAAATACAGGTGTGCCAAGCTTGTAGCATCATACCCAAGAAGACTCGAGGCTGTAATCACGGCCAAAGGTGCTTCAACAAAGTACTGAGTTAAGGGTCTGAATACTTTTTTAAATTACATTTGCAAACATTTCTAAACTGTTTTTGCTTTGTCATTATGGGGTATTGTGTGGAGATGAGGGGGGAAATCCATTTTAGAATACGGCTGTAACGTAACAAAGTGTGGGAAAAAAGTGAAGGGGTCTGAATACTTTCTGAATGCACTGTATGCATATGGCAGGTGTTCTGCATTGACATCAAAGTGTTGGTGTAAGAAATTCGGACTTGTGTATGCCCCACTGCTATACTCGAGTATGTGGGCATAATATAGGCTATGGGTCAGTTTCAAGATGGCGCCAATAGACATGGCCACCCTGTTTCTAGCTCCTACACAACTTTGCAGTATTTTTTTATTTTATTGGTTATTTCTCACATTATTAGCCCAAAAAGTTTTTGGGATATCAGAGCGGTGGTAACTCTCACCAGCATTTCAACCAGATACAAGCACTACACCCGCAATAACATCTGCTAAATATGTCAATGCGACCAATCAAATTTGTTTTTTATTTTATGCAAAGTGTGGGTGTTTTGCAGTGATGTCTTGTAGCACGCTGTCAATTTCACCACCATAGTCTTCTACTTGACTGTTTACTCTGCCTGCTGCGCTGCTACGTTGTGTTTGTGACTTTTCTTCTCATGAGCCCCCCCCCCCCCGTATAACCCCGCCCCCTCGGATAACCCCGCCCCTCTTGCGCTCACTATGTGATCCGGGACCTCCAGATTTACAAATTAGCACTGATCGTATCGTTGGAACAACATCGCAATATTATTGTTGGCTGTACTTGCACCAAAACTGCAGTATTTTTCCTTCATGGCTTGTTCTCCATCTTCTTTGTTAATAGGGAGACAATTTTGTTTTCATCACTTTTATTTTCGTAACTGATCAAAACGTATTTTCTCATGGCTCTCTTGTCCTGCTACAGCAGACAATTGGTTTGGAACATCGAATCGCAGTAAAATCACAGTATGGACTTGTAATACATATAAAATCATGAGAATTGCAATACATATCGCGTCGGCACCAAAGTACCATGATAAAATTGTATTGTGAGGTCCCTGGCAATTCCCAACACCACTGTGGTATCCGGTAATGTGCCTTCAGAAAGTATTCATACCCCTTGACTTTTGTCTTACAGACTGAATTCAAAGTGGATTAAATAATTAGTTTTTTGTCACCCATCTACACACAATACCCCATAATGACAATGTGAAATCATGTTTTTAGAAGTGTTTGCAAATGTATTAAATAAAATGCAGGAATCTCTCATTTACATAACTATTCACACCCCTGAGTCAATACTTTGTAGAAGCACCTTTTGGCAGCGATTTTAGAGCTGTGAGTCTTTCTGGGTAAGTCTCTTAAAATGAGCTTTCCAGACCTGGATTGTGCAACATTTGCCTTAATTTTTTTTTTAAAAATGCTTCAAGTTTACAAATTGGTTGTTGATCATTGCTAGACAACAATTTTCAGGTCTTGCCATAGATTTTCAAGTAGATTTAAGTCAAAACTGTAACTCTTGGTAAGCAACTCCAATGTAGATTTGGCCTTGTGTTTTAGGTTATTGTCCTGCAGAAAGGTGAATTTAATCGCCCAGTGTCTGTTAGAAAGCAGACTGAACCAGGTTTTCCTCTAGGATTTTTGCCTGTGCTTAGCTCCGTTCCGTTAATTTTTTTTATCCTGACAAACTCACCAGTCCTTAACGATTACAAGCATACTCATAACATGATGCAGCCACCACTATGCTTGAAAATATGGGGAGTGGTACTCTGTGTTGTATTTGATTTTGCAGAAAACAACTTTTTGTCTTGAAAATAAAGTGTTAATTTCTTTGCCATTTTTTTTGCAGTATTACCTTGTTATTATTGGAATATTTTTATTCTGTACAGGCTTCCTTTTTACTCTGTCAATTAGGTTAGTATTGTGAAGTAACTATGTTGTTGATCCATCCTCAGTTTTCTCCTATCACAGCCATTAAACTCTGTAACTGTTTTAAAGTCACCATTGGCCTCATGGTGAAATCCCTGAGCGGTTTTCTTCCTCTCTGGCAACTGAGTTAGGAAGGACGCCTGTATCTTTGTAGTGACTGGGTGTAGTGATGCGCCATCCAAAGTGTAATGAGTAACTTCACCATTCTCAAAGGGATATTCAATGTATTTTCTTCTTTGTCTTCTACCAATGGGTGCCCTTCTTTGCGAGGCATCGGAAAACCTCCCTGGTCTTTGTGGTTGAATCTGTGTTCGAAATTCAATGCTCGACTGAGGGACCTTACAATTAGCTATATGTGTGGGGTACAGAGATGAGGAAGATATTCAAAAATCCTGTTAAACACTTATTGCACACAGTGAGTCCACGCAACTTATTATGTGACTTGTTAAGCAAATGTTTACTCCTGAACTTATTTAGGCCATAACAATGGGGTTGAATACTTATTGACTCAAGACATCAAAAACAATAATTATATTTTGACATTATGGGGTATTGTGTGTAGGCTAGTGACAAATCTCAATTTAATCTATTTTAAATTCAGGATGTAACACAACAATGTGGATAAATTCAAGGGGTGTGAATACTTTCTGAATGCACTGTAAGTCTGTGGTTGTAGTTTAAGTACTTAGCTGATATCTGGTGATCTGGCAGAGTAAAAAAACAAGCCTAGCTCTAACAATAGCTGAGGGGTTAAAGATATATTTTCTTATCTACAGGAGTTCTATTGTTACACTGTGCTAACAGTAGGCTGGAAGCTCGCCAATAAACAAAACTCACCTTATCACTGAGGTGTGTGTGTATGCGTGCAGGCAGGTGTGTACTGTACTGTGCCTCTGTGTGTACTAGCTGGTAGAGGTTGGAGCTTCCTAGGAACAGTGAGAAAGCTGTACTGTGATACATCTTTCTCCCACACACATCCTTCTCCCACACATCCTCTTACCTCACTGATAGCTGTATTCAGCATCACATCCCTCCAACAGACATGGATGACAGGAATCTTTTATATCGTAGTTTTTTTTAGCAACATTGATGTTTTTGTTTTATTTAATAAAGTATTTCAGATGAAAGTGCTCTGAGTCTGTTTTTGTGTTTCTCTCTCCTCTCTGTTAAACGCTGAGCAGGAAGCAGACTGCGGCCAATACCCACTTGGCAGGCTTCTCCTTGGTCTTGAGGTTGAAAGTCCAGATGAAGGTGGGGCCCCTCATACGGGTCTTATAGACGGGACACTCGTTGTACACATTCTTGGTCTCCTGATGGTCCACCGGTACAGCCTTGATGAAGATCGGCATGTTGGGGGTCAGCTCCTTCAGACGAGTGTCTGCTATCATCCCTGACTGGGTGTCCCAGCGCACCCCTGCACCCACATGCACACAACCAGACACACACACAAACACCGTATAAAGGATTGAACGTAGTAACATCTGTCGTCACTCCAACCCCTGTGACTGACTCTCTTCATCGCCACGTGTGTTTGTGTATATCTACAGTACTGTATAAACGGACCACTTAGTTTACCAATGCCTGAGATCTAGCACTGAGTTTTTACTGCTGTGTGTTTTCATTGAACTACAAACATTTACCATGTATAGACCAGCAGGAGGAACTTAAACATGTTTTGTACAGTCAATAAACTCTCAGTAGTTCTATATTGACAGAGTGAAATCTGGTACATGATGAGTGAAGAGTCTGTGTGACGGTAAATAGCCAGGTGTGGTTCTGAAGGTAAATATACAAGTGTGAAGGTGACTAGATAGGTGTGTGTGTGGAGTGTTGAGATCCCTGGAGGAGCCTTAAAGTGAAAATCCACTTAAATATATTTTGCATCATGATGTGGCCGGTAACACTTTGCTTCTTGAAAACTTGAATGCAGACATGCAAAACATTTTGGGACTGTATCAACAGTGGACTAATACATTTTTTTTTGTGGATTTTCCCTTTTAAGGACAATTGAGATGCGAACTGCGGTATTAGTGTTTACTACTCTACCCAGCTCATACAGTGAGTCACCCAATTAACTGAACTGGACTGTGTGTGTGGCTGTATGACTATCTTTGCAACCTCAAAGAGAATGTGATTTGAGCAGTGGAGGCTCCGCAGAGGAGGAAGGGGAGGACCATCAGTGAATTTCATAAAAATGGTTAAACATTGCATTATTTTTCCTTTTTAGATGAAACTATACTAAATATATTCACGTCACCAAATAATTGATTAAAAAACACTGTTTTGCAATGAAGGTATACAGTATCCTCAACAGCACTGTAGGGTAACGCCATGGTGTAGCCGGAGGACAGCTAGCTTCTGTCCTCCTCTGGGTACATTGACTTCAATACAAAACCTAGGAGGCTCATGGTTCTCACCCCCTTCCATAGATTTACCCAGTAATTATGACAACTTCTGGAGGACATCCTCCAACCTATCAGAGCTCTTGCAACATGAACTGACGTGTTGTCCACCCAATCAAAGGATCAGAGAATTAATCTAAATGTAGTACTCAAAGCATAAGCTACAGCTAGCTAGCACTGCAGTGCATAAAATGTGAGTAGTTGACTCAGAGAGAGAAAGACAATAGTTGAACAGTTTTCAATAAATTAATTTATTCAGAGATGAAGGAGAAGCAAGAGAGAGATTTCATTTTTTTCAGTTTCACTTACTTAGCATCCCTCTGTTTGAGTAACTAAACTAGCCAGCTGCATTTGCTAGCTATGTTAGCTAGCTGGCTATGACTATCCAACACAACACTGGAACTCTTCCAAGTCAAGGTAAGCTTTTGGTTTTATTAATTTATTGCCACCGTGGCCCACCGGTGTAACTGCTTACTGACTATACACTAACGTTACTGCATGATTGTAGCGGGTTTACTAACGCATTAGTTTATTTATTTTTTATTTTATTTTGTCATTTAGCAGACGCTCTTATCCAGAGTGACTTAACCCTAATTGCTCCTGTAAGTGCCTTGCTCAAGGGCACATCGACAGATTTTTCACCTAGTCGGCTCGGGGATTAGAACCAGCGACCTTTCGGTTACTGGCACAACGCTCTTACCCACTAAGCTACCTGCCGCCCTATGTTGACTAGGACGTTATTAGCTATGTTGACTAGGACGTTACTTTCGCTAATATGGGGAAAACAATGTAGGCTGTGTGTAGCAGTTATGACATGATTTGGCTTGGAACGTTTTTTTCGCCTGCTCACATACAGCTGATGTGTTGTTCCTTTTAGTCCACAAACAAAGGGAAAAGGTGAGAGGAGGAGAGTGCATAGAGGCAAGAAGGAATACAACATGGCTACTATGAAAGTAAACTGTGTTTATGCGTGATCAGAGGTGTATTCATTCCGCCGACTCTGTTGAAAAAAGTTTCTTAAACAAAACGGGGATAAAAATGCCTGAATTTGTCCAATAGAAACTCGTTTGCAACTGTTGTACTAATGATTACACCCTAGATAAGCTAGATGCAGGCAAGAGTGTGTAAGGCTGTATGTGTATATATTAGGGCTGTCAAATGATTAAAATTTTTAATCAAATTAATCAGAATTTTCAGTGGATTAATCATGATTAATCACTATTTGCAATTACACCTGAATCCTAACCATTTTTTTTCTGAAATGCATACCAAAAGATAAATCCAACAGGACACAGATACATAATTTTCAGTGAGTCCGCTGTCAGCAAGACTCACTGTGACACTTCTCTGCACCATGTTGAGCGACACAGTTCATGTGTTCATAGCGTGTAAGTCGAATTGCGGCAACCATGTTGCGTGCACTGTCAGTCCCAATGGTTGTAGTCTTCCTCGATGTCCCACTCACGTGCAACAGACAGGAACTTTTCTTTACAAGCCTCCGCAAATGACGCTCCTCGTTTTTAATATAGTCAGCGCAAAAGACTTCCAGTTCCCACGTCATCACTGATTAAATGTGCAGTTACTCCGAGGTAATTGTTGTTACTCACTGATGTCCAATAGTCTCCTGTCAGGGCGATATGATTTACTGGAGCCAAGACCTCTTTCCTTTTTCTTTTTCGTTTTCATGAGCTCGTGGATTTTCTTCATAACTGTGGCTCTTGACGGTGACTTATAGAATGAGTCTTGAGACGCCACTTGCAAAAACATCAAGAAACCTGAGTCTTCTACAATGCTAATGGGTCTGCAATCCTTTGCAATCCATTTGCTGTTGTGTTGGTCAAATTATCTGAGGTTGATTTTGTTAATTGCCTGCAAACATTCAGCGTGGTCTGGCGCAAACCACTTGCTGAATCTGACGGCCCAGCAAACGCATGTTTGGCGTTGACATAGTACTTCGCTTGAACAGCTCCGGTGAAATTGAAACTCCTTCTTACAAATCTTGCAAATAACCTTGTACTTGTTAACTGTACCATCATCATTCTTTTTATATTTGAATCCGTCAATAGCCCACTTTGCTCACCTTGCTCCATCTCGCCTCTAGCTCCCAACCACTTTCCTGACCTGAATAATTTGTCACACTGCGCATGCGTGAAATGCGTTAAAAAAATTGACGTAATTAACAGCAAACAACTAATTAACGTCGTTAACGCGCTATTTTTGACAGCCCTAGTATATATATATATATATATATATATAATATACACACACACACACACACACACAGCATTCGGAAAATATTCAGACCCCTTGCAATTTTTATTAAAAATAAAAACAGAAATATCTTATTTACATAAGTATTCATACCCTTTGGTATGAGACTTGAAATTGAGCTCAGGTGGATCCTGTTTCCATTAATCATCCTTGAGATATTTCTACAACTTGATTGGAGTCCACCTGTGGTAAATTCAATTGATTGGACATGATTTGGAAAGGCACACACCTGTCTATATAAGGTCCCACAGTTTACCGTGCATGTCAGAGCAAAAACCAAGCCATGAGTTCGAAGGAATTGTCCGTAGAGTTCCGAGACATGATTGTGTCGAGGCACAGATCTGGGGAAGGGTGCCAAAAAATGTCTGCAGCATTGAAGGTCCTCAAGAACACAGTGGCCTCCATCATTCTTAAATGGAAGAAGTTTGGAACCACCAAGACTCTTCCTAGAGCTGGCCACCTGGCCAAACTGAGCAATTGGGGGAGAAGGGCATTGTTCAGGGAGGTGACCAAGAGCCTGATGGTCACTCTGACAGAGCTCCAGAGTTCCTCTTTGGAGATGGGGGAACCTTCCAGAAGGACAATCATCTCTGCAGCACTCCAACAATCAGGCCTTTATGGTAGAGTGGCCAGACGGATGACACTCTTCAATAAAAGGCATATGACAGCCCGCTTAGAGTTTGCCAAACGGCACCTAAAGGACTCTCAGACCATGAAACCAAGATTGAACTCTTTGGACTGAATGCCAAGCGTCACGTCTGGAGGAAACATGGCACCATCCCTATGGTGAAGCATGCTGGTGGCAGCATGCTGTGGGGATGTTTTTCAGCGGCAGGGACTGGGAGACTAGGATCAAGGGAAAGATCAACGGAGCAAAGTACAGAGAAATCCTTGATGAAAACCTGCTCCAGATTGCTCAGGACCTGATTTGATTTGATTTTACCTCCGACTAGGGCGAAGGTTCACCTTCCAACAGGACAACGAAACTAAGCACAAAGCCAAGACAACGCAAGAGTGGCTTCAGGACAAGTCTTTGAATGTCCTTAAGTGGCCCAGCCAGAGCCCGGACTGCTCACTAACACTAAATTTGAGAGAAATAAGCTTTTTGTGCGCATGGACATTTCTGGGATCTTTTATTTCAGCTCATGAAACATTAGACCAACACATTACATGTTGTGTTCATATTTTCGTTCGTGTACAAAACATTAAGGACACCTGCTCCTTCCATGACATAGACTGATCAGGTGAATCCAGGTGAAAGCTATGATCCCTTATTGATGTCACTTGTTAAATCCACGTCAGTCAGTGTAGATGAAGGGGAGGAGACAGTTTAAAGAAGGATTTTTAATCCTTGAGTCAGTTGAGACATGGATTGTGTCTGTTTGCCATTCAGAGGGTGAATGGGCAAGACAATTTTTAAGTGCCTTTGAACAGGGTATGGTAGTAAGTGCTGCAACGCTGCTGAGTTTTTCATGCTCAACAGTTTCCTGTGTGTATGAAGAATGGTCCACCACCAAAAGGACATCCAGCTAACTTGACACAACTGTGGGAAGCATTGGAGGCAACATGGGCCAGCATCCCTGTGGAACACTTTCAACACTTTGTAGAGACCATGCCCCGATGAATTGAGGCTGTTCTGAGGGCAAAAGGGGTAGCAACTCAATATTAGGAAGGTGTTCCTAATGTTTTGTACTCTCAGTATATGTGTTGAGCTTTAAAGATTGTTTATTTGTATGTGTTGGGCTTTAGCTGAGATTCTTCTTTACAGAGTCAAGTATATTTGTCCAGGCCTCAATTTTCCCATGACTAGCACCATTCATTCTCGCTGTCGATAATTCTAATGTTATAACTTCTAATAGTAACTGTATCCACTGGCTGATTGGGAGAGAGTGGGGTGATTGCTATCTAAGAGCCAACATTTTTTTTTGCGACAGTGCTGCCTGCTAATAGTAATTGTCTCTGATTAGTTGAGAGTTTCAAGGAGCTATCATCGTTAAGTAACATAGCAGTTGCAACGCATTTCATATTTACGTTCATGCACTACTAAATTAATTTGGTAACTTTGTCCCAGAAGCATTTAACTGCAGGGCACTCCCACATCATATTAAGGAATGTGCCTGCCTTATTTAGGGGACACAGTGAAAAGTTGGGAGTTGGGGCCAATTTCATCATACATTTCTTCCGGGGTGTTAAGTACAGTCTGTGAACAAATGTAAAATGTATAGGTTGATGGTTCGGCAAAGGTAATATTTTTCCATATTCTGTTCCAGTTAAAGGGTTGTTTAGATTCACTTAGATCTGTGGACCATACTTTTTTAATTGCTAGCTCAGAATATGAACTTTCCAAAAGTTGTTTATATATTATAGAGATCAGTCCTTTCAGGAGCCCAGATAATTGTTTTATAAATAAAAGAGAAACTTGGTTATATAAGTCTGTGGTTGAAGCGCTTCGCTGCTATCTGGTGATCTGGCAGAGGAATAAACAAGCCTAGCTCTAACAATAGCTGAGGTGTTAAAGATATATTTTCTTATCTACAGGAGTTCTATTGTTACACTGTGCTAACAGTAGGCTGGAAGCTCGCCAATAAACAAACCTCACTTTCCCATTCAAAGGGTTATCACTGAGGTGTTGTGTGTGTGTGTGTGTGTGAGTGCATTTGTGTGTGCATGTGTGTACTGTGCCTCTGATGTATGTACTAGCCATGCTGGTACAGGTTGCCCTCTAGTGGAGCTTCCTAGGAACAGTGGGACCGTGAGAAAGATGTACTGTGGTGCAGCAGAGTTTTTTCATGCTGTTTCCAAGCTCAACACACATGCTTCTCCAAGATCTCATCCAAGATGCCCTTCGCCTGTAGGGGAAAACACACACACACACACAGGCAGAGGCACACACAGGGTCAGGACTTTAGTGGGGGGAGGATCATTAAAGGCTCTGAGGTGGAGTGACAGTATGACAGTGTCTGTCTCTCATACCTTCTCTCTGGACACCCCTCCTCCCACGGCTGCGGCTGACTCTTTGGGCTGCATCTCCAGCACAGTGCGGAACAGGCTTCCTCACCATCACCTCAGAGAAGCTATCTCAGCATTGGGGTGGAGGCCGTACCTCATCTATGTACGTATAGTAGCCCTGGACACACACATTGGGGGATCCTGAGAGATTACAATATTTGTAGTTTTCAAGGGTGATGTCTTGGTGTGTAGTGAAATAGTGTGTGTTTGTGTGTTCCAAACCTTAGTCAGAGTTGTACAGGGAATCTGGGTGCGAGGTACAGCTCTCCCTCCAGCATCTCAGGTCTAACATACTCATCCAGGTAGGTACGACACAACTTGACGTTCTACCTGCTACACAGAAACCAATCAAAATCAACTTATTTCTCATTATTTCAATTCACAAGATAAAATTAACGCGAGCGTCAGCCATCGGGAATTGAACCTTGGCGATTCTTGAGCATGGACGCTGCCATTGGACGACGCAACTCAAGCAGTATAGCAGCTTTCATTGATTTCAAAGGAAGCGTTCCCTCAATGGCTGATGGCAATGCTGGACGCCTGATGGCTGTAGTGTAGCAGGGCCGTAAAGCTCTAGGCTGATTGAGAGATGGTGAGGTCAGTCACACACACACTCCTTGCAGTTGGCCTCCAGGTAGTTGTGGAGCACATCGAAGGAGATGGTGAGATCTCCGTTGTTGAAGGGGTAAGATCTGTTCCAGCACTGAGTTCCAAACTTCCTTCTCTCAGCCACCATGGCGTGGAAGTAGCACAACACAAACAGGACCACCTTGAACTCTGACACATCTCCAGGGTGTCCTAATGCACACAGTGTGTGTACTGTATGTGTGTGCGTCCAGGTGTGTTATCTAGTTGAAGAGATACAGGGCTTTGTGCAGATTAGCTTGCATGTTGGTGATCTTGATGCCGTTCTCCAGAAGGCCCTGGGGGATGTAGTTCAACCCTGGCATGGGTGAAGGCTCAGCTGACATGTAGTCGTCATGGCTACCCATGCTGTAGCGCTCCACTAGTTTATCCAGGCTGCCCAGCCACTTGGCCACCAGGTGGATGTTCTACAAAGGTGTCACGCCTGCTCCTGCTCATTGGACACACATGGACTTCATCACTGCTTAATTTCCTCCTCTATATCTGTCTGTTCCTCAGTTTGATCCCCGTGTCTGCATTGATGTTGTTTTGTTTCTCTCGGCCAGACGCTGTTCTTGCTTTGTTTCATGTCTATTTATTATTCAAACCTCACTCTGTACTTGCTTCCTGTCTCCCAGCGTCTGTCCTTACAGAATGCAGACACCACAATTGGAAGCATCAGGGAGTTTTTTGTTGTTGTTGTTGGCGACGTCGGGTCCGGGTGCCGCTGCCGAAGCAACCGGGGATACCTCAGCTGGCTCGAGAGGCTCACAAGCCTCGGTTGGCTCGGCAGGCTCTCACCCCACGCCTCGGCCGGCTCGTCAGGTTTCCATGCCTCAGCCGGCTCGTCAGGCTCCTACGCCTCGGCCGGCCCATCTGGCTCGACGGGTTCCCGCGCCACGGCCAGCCCGTCAGGCTCGCCCAGGTGGGACGCCGGGTGGTGTCCCTAGAGGGGAGGGGGTACTGTCACACCTGCTCCCGCTCGCGCCAGGCTGCCCATCATTACGCACACCTGTCACCATCGTTACATGCATCAGCGCTTCATTGGACTCACCTGGACTTCATCACTGCTTAATTTCCTCCCCTATATCTGTCTGTTCCTCAGTTTGATCCCCGTGTCTGCATTGATGTTTTGTTTCTCTTGTCCAGACGCTGTTCTTGCTTTGTTTAATGTCTATTTATTATTAAATCCTCATCCTGTACTTGCTTCCTGTCTGTCATTACAAAAGGAGAAGGTTTATTATTTAATACCTGGCAAGTAGTCTATACTGTATAGTTAGTATATAAGTAGACTATGAGGTTGTAGTTTAATAACAACCAGAGCCATATAAAGCATTAGGGAAAAAGATCCTTCATGTTGGCACAAAATATTCCATGACAATGATTGCGTCCCAAATGGCACCCTCATTCCCTTTAAAGTGAAATACGGCGTCATTTGAGACGAAGACAGTAACTTGCTGGCTGTTTATACTCCAGCCCGTGAGTAGAAAGTAAGTGGTTCCCATACAGACAGTGTACCTGCAGTATAACCCAGTGTCCCTCTACACGCTTAGAATAAAAGGTGCTAAGTAGAACCATACAGGGTTCTTCGGTTTGTCCCCATAGGGGAACCCTTTTTGGTGCTGGGTAAAACCCTTTGCAGAGGGTTCCATCTAGAACATTCTATGAAGGGTTCTACCAAGAACCATTTTATCATCTAAAGGTTCTTCCTAGATCCCTCTATGAAGGGTTCTACCGAGAACCTTTTATCTTTTGGAGGATTCTTCCTAGAACCCTCTATGAACGGTTCCACCAGCCTTATTAGCCTTTAACATTTTATTTTTAGGAATCTCCGGGTTAGGAATCTCCGGGTTTGCAAGTCACATTATGCTGGCTTGCAAAGTGATGTGTAATTCCTATTGGATTCCAGACAGAGTTAGAATATCCAACAAGTGGAATTGTTAATCACCCGCAACCTGCATTCAGAATGACTGCCAAGGTAGGGAAGATTGTCTACTGAGATTACCTCAATCATCTAAACTGGAACAACCATCTCAGTAACGGGTGCAATAAATCCAACAGATTGGATTAGTTTAGAAAACTGTATGTTATTTATCTTTGGGTAGCATAAAATTGATCAACCAATCAATGTAAATGCAAAAACACAGATATTACAGTAAAACAAACAATTCTGAAAATCTCCCTGCAGTAGAACATGCTGGGAAATATTATATATGGTTCTATGTAGAACCATTCTTGCCTTCCAAAGAATCATCAAAGAACCCTTTTTTCAAAAACGGTTCTTAGGATGTTAAAGGTTCTCGGTACAACCCTTTGCCTTACAAAGAACCCTTGTTTTCCAAAAAGGGTTCTTCTGATCGAAAACGGTTATTGGCAGAACCCTATCCTGCTGCAAAGAACCCTTTTTTCTAAGAGTGTAGCCACCATGTCTAGAGCAGCCTCGGCCATATCCTCCTGGCCCTGACCCAGAGACACGCTGTAGAACTTCTGTTGTTAAAGGTGAAGCCCATCTTTTTACCTGGACCAAAGGACAGGATGGCTGGTTAGATATGAAACAGACAGGATTCAAGATGCTATAGCAAGTAAGTGTGTGCGTGCTTGTGTGTGTATGCCTGCGTGCAGGTGTACAGACCTTCCACGTCATTGAGGGGGGTCGAATCCAGGGGAGAGGATGAAGAACATGGGAGTAGACAAGCTGCTCTCCTCAAATTATTGTCAAGCAATGCATGCGTTACTTTCAGAATCATATCTCTACCGGGCATGTGTTTCCATGATCCGATCTCGACTTGTTTTCTCATTTAGTTCTCGTGCAAGCTCACCTCTGATATTTGCCATTGATCGCTTCTGTGATAGCAAATCCCATGTGGTCCTCTGTAGCTCAGCTGGTAGAGCACGGCGCTTGTAACGCCAAGGTAGTGGGTTCGACCCCCGGGACCACCCATACACAAAAATGTATGCACACATGACTGTAAGTCACTTTGGAAAAAAGCGTCTGCTAAATGGCATATTATTATTATAGAAGGCTTTTCCATCTAGTGGCAAGTGTGCTCTCTGTACATCTCTATGGGTCAGTGTCAGTGGAGACCCGTCATTTTTTTGGGGTGCCTGTTTTGCATGTTATTTTGGCATTAATACGTGTCACATATCAGTTTGCAAACAATGTAAAAAATAAATACAATAATTGAGTTAATAAAGCTGCATACAAACATGGTCTCTCCAAAATGTAGGTGGTTCAGCCTAGCTCAGTGCTTTCTGTGGTGATGGGGCAGCAGCGGAAAATACGGAGCGTAGGGGTTGGTAATGTTCTCTAGTTGCGCCGTGATTTGCTCAGTGTTCTGTCACTCATGGGGACACTACGTCACCGCAAAATCTACGGGGAGAGCTCGAACATTCAAGCCCCTTGGGTGCTGCCATAGTTACATTAGAAGTGCCCATCCAAGAAGGCTCAAGGTCATTGGCCATAGATAAAATGACGTCAAATCATGTTATATCTACCGTAGCTTTGAATGGACTGATCATGTCAACATCATACTTTCAAAATCTTAGCTAGCAAGCTAGTGTAACCGGTGCTGTACTGCACGGCTGCATCTCTGGCAGCAGTGTACATACTCCTTGATGTGTCTCTCCATTGCAGGCCAGAAAAACCTCTGTCTGGTCAGGGCTAGAGTTCTAGCCTGGCCTTGATGTCCTGCAAGGTCATGAATGCCGGTCATTGCTTTGAGTCGTAACACCTCTGGTAAGACACTTTCTCCGGTTTGTGTGACTCTCCTTAATGACACGATACAGAACTCCCTCTCTTAGGATCAAGCGGTCCCACTGCTTCATCAGCAACAACACTTCAGAAGAAACATCATATCGGTCTCGTCTGGTGGGCCGTTTCTTATTGAAGACGAAAGGGATGACCTTGGAAATCACAGAGTCTTGCAGCTGGAGACCTAGAAGTTCCTCATGCGAGAGTTCAGGCAAAGTGTCAGAACCAGGAGAAAGCAGCTGTTGGATGTTGGAACCAAGCTGGATTGCTTGCATCTCCGTTGAACATTCCCAGTCAATATGGAGCTGACATATAGCTTTCACTTCAGCAGTGGTCAAGGAGGTTATCTCCTGGGGATAAGAAGCCCACCGGAAGGCATCTTGGACATCATCATTCAGCGTCCCAAAAGCCTCAGACAGAAGTGCTAGGTAGGACCCTCATCAGTCTCTGCACGACAGTCACTGCTGTCTGGGATACGCTTCAAATCGAAGTTGTACGGTGCAGGCTTGGCAACCCATCTTTGCTTGCAAACGTCCAGCTTGGGTTTTGTCATGATGTACGTTAACGGGTTACTATCTGTCCAGACAGTGAACTCGTGCCCCTTAAGCCAGTGACTGAATTTCTCACACACGCTCCATTTCAGTGCTAGAAATTCAAGTCTGTGTGCTGGATACCTTCTCTGCGACTTACTCAGGGTCTTGCTCGCGAATGCTATGTGCCTTGCTTTATCTTCACCTTCAGGCACTTGACAAAGCACAGCCCCGAGACCATCCAAAGAAGCGTCAGTGAAGAGAATGAACGGCCTCTCAAAATCAGGGTGAGCCAGCACGACACAATTCAGAAGAGCATCCTTCAGCTTCTGGAATGCAACGACACACTCCTCAGTCCAATCCGATAGCGTCAGCTTCTGGAAAATCCCACTGTTGCCCTTCTTCCTCCCATCTCTTCCTCTTCTCTTTTGACCCCCAGTGAGTGCAAACAAAGGCTTGGCTATGGAGGAACAATCAGGAATGAAGTGCTGGTAATATAATACCATATCCAAGAAGGATTTCAGCCTCAGAGCAGAGGGAGTGCATCCGTCTGCCTCCATCAGCTGAGCTTGGCTCATCTTGGCAATGGCCTCCACCTTCTCAGCATCCACTGACACACCGTCCTCTTTAATGATATGTCAGACGAATTTCACTGTTCTTCGTAGGAAGTGGCATTTCTTGGGTGCTAGTTTGAGATTGTTGGCACTTAGATGGCTAAACACAACTTCAAGTCGCTGCAGAGCCAGTTCCTCGTGGGTGCAAAGACCAACAAGTCATCTAGGTAACAAAGGAGATTTGAGAAATGTAGGTCCCCAAATATACTTAACATAATTCTCATGAAAGAGGCCGGGCTGTTACACAGACCCTGTGGCATTCAATTGTACTCATAAAGTCCCATCGGTGTGGTAAAGGCTGTGTACTTCTTGTCCTCTTCATGAAATGGAATGTTATAAAATCCTAAGGTCAAGTCCATGGTGCTGAAAAATGCACTGCCACCAAGGGCTGCGAGGCAATCTGCTTGATGAGGAAGGGGATGAGCGTCCTTCACCGTTCGTGCATTCATCCACCTGAAGTCAGTGCATAACCTCAGACTCCCGTCTTTCTTCCATACCATGACTAAAGGGGAGGCATACTCACTAACCGACTTGCGTATAAGGCCTACTTCTTCCAGATCTGTTAATACCTTCCTCAGCTTCAGGTAATGAGCAGGCGGAATCCTTCTGTATGGTAGGCGGAAGGGTCTGTCATCAACCAGGTGGATACGGTGAACATAACCCCTGGCTTCTCCGCAGTCCAGATTATGTCTTGTGAAGATGTCTTCATATTTTGTATTCACAAGCTTCTCCTTCCACTGGTCAGTCACTTGGCATCCATCAATGTCGATGTATCCTAATCCTAGATCAAACAGTCTTTGTTTCAGGTTGTGGCAGCCATTGTCATCCTGCTTCTGTTCCACTGGGGTTTTCCTCACCTCATGAAGGCCCTGGACATTTGTTGCATCCTCAACAGCCAAGCATGTAGACACATCGGCCAGCTTCATGTTACGTCTTAGAGTGAGATGTTTATCTGAACAGTTTACTACCTTTAAAAGGACCCAGCCATCTCCCCACATGGGTGTAATAACTCTACCCACAAGTATGTTGCTGGGCATGACCTTTGACCTGGTAGGCTCGACTATTACAGTGCTGCCTGGAGACAATGCCACATTTTTAGGAAGATTACCCCAAACTAAGTGTTCAGTCTTGGGAAAAATAGTCAACTTGCTGTACCTTCCATCTTGTGACACTTGTCATCATCTGCAGAAACTGCTCACCCTCTGGTGAGTGAGTCTGGCCATCCATGTTGTTGACTAGCTTCCAATATTCGTCAGTGCCCTTCATCTCATGCAATAGATGCTTAATGACATTCAATCACAGGATAAGATCATCACACTGTCCAGGAACAACTAGGGTGGGCACTTTAACATCAATCCCATAGATTTGCATCTCCAAGTCATAGAAACACTTTGAGGCCTTCTTCCCCCCACAACCAACTAACACTAACTCTTTAGGAGGCTGATATTGCTGAGGAAGGGCACCTGCTTCCAAAAGTCTCTGCTCAGTATGTTCACTCAATGTACAGGCCATAGACCCAGTGTCAAGCATGCCCTACACTGCACTTTCCCATGTACAGACACAGAGGTGTAAAACAAATCTGAAAAAGCCTCAACCTCTTGTGAACCTAACATAACAATTTTCTCTCCTTCTTTCGCATCAGAGCACAAAATCTCATATATTTTCTCAAGATCATCAGATTCTTTCTTGGGGGTAGACAGTTGAACACCCCCATTTCCCCCCTTCACCTGTGGGCGTTAAACTGACACTCAGTTTAACGGTTGCTGCTGTGGTGGGTTTCTCTGCTGCTGTGTTGGGCGTCTCTCACCGCCGGGATTGGCATAGCGTTCCCCCTGTTTTGGACAATTTGACTTCCAATGATCTGGAGAAAAGCACCAGAAGCACAGGTTCTCATGTTTACAGTGCATCACAGTGGAGTGATCTGTTGAGCCACAAACCCTGCATTCCCTACGCCTGAAGGGCTGTGAAACCATAACAGGTGGTAAGCTCTTCTCTAAGGTACGTTCAAGCAGGTGAATGAGCCTCTCGATACTTGCACTCTGCCCATCTTGTGTCACTGCACGCACCAGCATTGGCCCCGCCTTCAAACAGAGTTGTCTGGGGATGTACTGTTACTTGCTTTGAGGATACAGCAGTAGAATGACACATAGTGGCCTTTCTGCGGCGTTCATGTTCATAGATTCTCTCCTGTACTTCACTCGCAGTCCATTTCTCAGCAGACTTGTATTGGAATACTGCTGCCAGTTTGGGGTCAGGGCAGTATGTTACAAACATCTGAGTTGGAGCTGTCAATCTTCTTACCTTGTCTCTTAAGACCCTCGTCAGCGACATCTACGGCCTTGTTCAATCGAACCCAATACTCCATAACAGCCTCTCCGGGTACAAGTTTAGTATTGTACAATTCAGCTAAAGGCATGCATGAGTAGGCCAATTCGCTGAAATTCTGTTTCAGAATGTCAAATGCAATCTCTGGCTTCTTTTTAGGATCAACAGTTGTCTCATTGCGTAAATGTATCTTTACCATGTCTCTTGCTTTGCCAGATAATCGACAAATCCTCTCATCCCATTGTTCTCCAACAGGACATCCCTTCCTCCTCAAGTATATTCTCATCAACTCCTCCCATTCATGAATGGAGCATTTGTCTGTACCATCTCCTCTATATGTAGGAGGTTCCTTCACATCTGATTGCATGATGAACTTCATTTTACTGAGGTCTACATATCCTGCTGACTCTGATTGATGATCACTTATCTTCTCTGTACTTACTGGTGGCTCATGAGTGCCGGACCTGCCACTCTGTATTTCCTCCCTAATGGAGCTCCCCTATTTCCCGGGCTAGCTGAGTGACCAGCTCAGCTAAACCATCTACAGGGGCATTTTTGATTAACACTAGATGAAGGGCTTTCATCAGTATTTTTAGTGGAGCAAAACATGGGGGAACCTACTGCATCTACACGCTTTACAGGGGTTTGATCAGGGTATGAGAAAAACCTCCCCCTCCCAGCAGTGATTTTGGGTTCATCATCACCAATATAAGATGCCATGTCACCAAACCACTGTTATGTTAACATTTCTGTTGATGAACACACTTCTATATTAGTTAACCATAAAACAGCATTCTCAATACATCGTTTTCAGAAAAAAATAAACAGGAGAGAATATAGACTGCAGATCCGCTTTTTGCCACAATGCGGCAGGAGTACCTCAATGATGTAAACAGAGTCTCTAGAGCAGCAGCGCCGTGGTGATTAAGCTGACGTCGATCAACGATGAATCCGGGTTTAGAAGGCACCAATGTAACCGGTGTTGTCCTGCCTGCTATAGCTCTGCGTTGTGTGTGATTGATTGGGACTATAGACATGGACTTCGGGATCAGGCTGTTTTAATAAATCAGAATTCTCTCTGCATCCAAAAGAAAAGACAAAACATTTGTAGAGCACAAATATGTTCTGCCCATTGTCGCAACTTTCTCTCATAGTGCATCAAAATTATTTTTAGAATACAAAAATGAGTACAGCCTCTCCTTATAATGTATCAACACACAACATACATTTTACATAGATAAAACCACATAGCTGATTCCAAAAGAAAATACAAAACATTTGTAGAGCACAAATATGTTCTGCCCATTGTCGCCTCTTTCTACAACATACATTTACGTCATTTAGCAGACGCTCTTATCCAGAGCGACTTACAGGAGCAATTAGGGTTAAGTGCCTTGCTTAAGGGCACATCGACAGATTTTTCACCTAGTCGGCTCGGGGATTAGAACCAGCGACCTTTCGGTTACTGGCACAACGCTCTTACCCACTAAGCTACCTGCCGCACAATACAAAGGACTGGGATCAGTCGAGGAGCAAGCCATCATTCGCACGCAATATCTTAGCTAGCTAGTAACCACATGTTGAATTCAGAATGTTAATATCATCCTAAAAAGTACCATTACAATTGCATCTTAACAATACCATCCACTTATGAGTAAACTCTAAATATACAACATTATTCATGAACAAAACACTGTGTGTATGACTTTGTGCTTAAAGGAATGTAACTTTCCTGAAGACGACAGAAAAAGCGTGCCTACCTCTCTATAGTATATCAAAATTATTTGAGCATGAGCACGCAGGGCAAAACGTAAGTACACACTCCCCTATTCCCAGGATGCAGGCATGCATAATAACAAATCACCATGCTATATTAATATATGAACCTGGTGATATTCTAGAAATACTTTAACAACTGTTACACTAGCAGTCATCATCATGAATCAAGTCGACAATCTACTGGCAAATCCTGTTCAATCCTTGTCATATGAAGATACATAATTAAGAGAAATTATAGATAAAACGGCCATTGGACATAAACATTACCCAATAAGTTGGAAATCACAAATTCAACAATGAGTGGTTTGGAAGGAATCAGTGGCTAACTGCAAGCATAGCAATCACTAGCCTGCTATTCAGTGGAGTGGGTGTGTGGTCCAAGTCTGGGTTTAACGGTCTCTTTTCCAAGCTTAAAAGGATAAACAGTCAACATTGGCCATGCTGTCAATCCAGCATGACTTCTACTGCATTCCAAACAACTGGAAACTCGGAACTGGGAAATCTCAGACTTCAGTGAGTTCAAGACAACTGGGAACTCGGAAAAAAGCAAGCTCCGAATGGGAAAATACGTTTTGAACGGTCATCCAACTCGGAATAGGAAGTCGGGAACTGGGCCTCTTTCTAGAGCTCCGACCTGAAGAACACTGACCTCATGATTCAACCTTGTTTTTTACTGAGTTCCCAGTTGTCTTGAAAGCACCATCAATCCAGAGAATGCCAGACTTTGATGACAAAGTTTGATGACAAATTCTGACCACGGGGCGCTGCGTAACCTTCCTGTTCAAGTGAGCACATCACAACAAGGTGAGTCCAAAATGTATTGTATGCTGCTGCATAAATGATGTAATATGCTAGGGAGATATGTATACTGTAGCCAAGAAAGTAATACTAAGTGTATGTTGTTTAGTAAGCTGTTAGTGCCCATGTGCCTCACCCTAATAATTTGGTCCCTTTTCCCCTCGTAACTTAGCCTACTGTTCTGACTTGGTGGTGCACATGTAGCCTATAGCCTGTTTTAGAGAAATGTCATCATCGAATATTGTAAGAGCTTTCATTATCTGCTTATATGCCCCCTTTATTTATCCTACGGTTCTGACTTGGTGTACAGGGAGAATACTGTAAGAACGACCCATGTCTGAATTCTGTCGCTGTACATTTCAAAAGTGCTGAACAAATAGTTATATTGAATATGTCCGTCCTAGCTCGCTCCTTAATCTATTTAATCCATTTTGAATTCACAACAAAATGTGGAATAAGTCAATGTGTATGAATAATTTCTGAAGGCACTGTAATTGTATGTGTGTGGTACAGAGATGAGGTAGTCATTCAAAAATCATGTTAAACACTAATATTGCACAAAGTGTGAGTCCATGCAACGTATTATGTGACTTGTTAAGCACATTTTTACATAATTCTACTTTGACATTATGGGGTATTGTGTGTATGCCAGTGACAAAAAGATCTCAATTTAATCCATTTTAAATTCAGGCTGTAACACAACAAAATGTGGAAAAGTCAAGGGGTGTGAATACTTTCTGAAGGCATTGTATATGTATATTAATGCAACACCATGGAGGACAGCAGTATTAATGCATTGTGTGGCTCAGAAATAGGAAATACGATTTCTTTACGTATAAGAGTAGGAAAAGTTCATTGGGAAAGTTCCTGGGAAAGTTCCAGTGGCGGGCTAAATGACCTTTTTTACAGAATAGCATTACAGAACTTGCAATTCCACATTTGGAAAAATTGTTACTGCAACATGTTCATGCCACCTTTTCCCATGTGAGGAGAATAACATTATTTCACCCCCACATGTGAACTTGCAATTCCACTTGTGAATCTGCAATTGACGTGAGGTGAAAACATGTTATTCTCTTCACATGTGAAAAGGTGGTGTTAACATGTGAACTTTACATTTAATACGTGAACATACTGTTTCACATGTGCACAACTGACCTCACATGTGCCTCTATTATATGTTGTTTTTACCCTAGCAAGTAGCAGGTCAGCAGTGCCAGGTAAAATATCACAAATAGAGCTAGATAAAGCCAGAAGAATGATTTACTTGTTGAGCATAGCTATACCCATCAGTCGTTTTCATGGTCATCACTCATTCACTGCTAAGTTTGTCAAGGTCCGGACATATTTATATTAACATATATCTGCTGCCTATTCAAAATAAACATATTAACGTGTATCTGCTGCCTTTTATAAATAAATACAAATATATGTGCTTTTTTTGTGAATTCTCAGTGTACAGCAATCAATAATTAAGCATTATCTGAAAATGTTTCAGTATATTGTAGCGATCTTAACCCAACACCTAGCGACCTTGTCAGGATGTTCAGACCTCTTGGCGTAACGGTTAAAGTGTTAGTTTGACAATTGCTAGACCAGGGTTTGAGTCCCGGTCGGGGAAACCCCCTGAATTTGCTACATTGGTGTCTGAACTGGGATGGAGGCCATCGGAGGAGGTAGAGGTTAATGTAGCAACCTTAACCCAACACCTAGGAACCTTGTCAAGAGGTTCAGGCCTCTTGGCGTTGAGGTGTTTATATATTTGTTAAGTGTCAAAATGTTATATGAATGGTGATAGTTCAAATGATATAGGAATATTTTATATCAATACATTTTCAAATATATTGTGAATAATACATGTAGAATATGGTCTCAACACTGGATATATTACCAAAAAGATATCTCAAATATATATTATTTATATATTATGTACAATATATTTTTGCATATTGTTACTCTAATATATTCCACAATACATTTAACAAAATGTAAATATATTCAAGATATACGGTACAGTGCATTCGGAAAGTATCCCTTGACTTCTTCCACATTTTGTTACTTTACAGCCTTCTAAAATGGATAAAATAAAATCCTCATCAATCTACACACAATACCCCATAATTACAAAGCGAAAAGTTGTTTAGACATTTTTGCTAAAAAATAAAACAAACAGAAATACCTTATTTACATAAGTATTTAGACCCTTTGCTATTAGACTCGAAATTGAGCTCAGTTCCATCCTGTTTCCATTGATCATCCTTGAGATGTTTCTACAACATGATTGGAGTCCACCTGTAGTAAATTCAATTGATCAGAGATTGACCAAGATTGAACACTTTGACCTGAATGCCAAGCGTCACGTCTGGAGGAAACCTTGCACCATCCCTACGGTGAAGCATGGTGGTGGCAGCATCATGCTGTGGGGATGTTTTTCAGCGGCAGGGACTGGGGGACTAGTCAGGATCGAGGGAAAGATGAACGGAGCAAAGTACAGAGAGCTCCTTGATGAAAACCTGCTCCAGAGCGCTCAGGACATCAGACTGGGGCGAAGGTTCACCTTCCAACAGGACAACGACCTAAGCACACAGCCAAAACAACGCAGGAGTGGCTTCGGGACAAGTTTCTGAATGTCCGAGTGGTCCAGCCAGAGCCCGGACTTGAACTCGATCTATCATCTCTGGAGAAATCTGAAAATAGCTGTGCAGCGACACTCCCCATCCAACCTAACAGAGCTTGAGAGGATCTGCAGAGAAGAATGGGAGAAACTCCCCAAATACAGGTGTGCCAAGCTTGTAGTGTCATACCCAAGAAGACTCAAGGCTGTAATCGCTGCCAAGGTGCTTCAACAAAGTACTGAGTAAAGGGTCTGAATACTTATGTAAATGTAATATTTCAATTTTTTATTTGTAATACATTTCTAAACATTTCTAAAAAACAGTTTTTGCTTTGTCATTATGGGGTATTGTGTGTAGATTGATAAGGGGAAAAAAAACAATTTAATCAATTTTAGAATAAGGCTGTAACATAACAAAATGTTGAAAAAGTAAAGGGGTCTGAATACTTTCCGAATGCACTGTACTGTAATATATTTAATTTCTGTAAGGTATCCCCGCAATACATTTCTGCCATTTGTCCGGCTTCAATTCTAGTGTTATTAATGTGACGTTCTGTAAAAACTCAACCCTCTTGTCTTCTCCTTCCATGTTATCTTAGTTTTTTGACAGCCACCGTCAGCTGTTTGCAAGCTAGCCAGCTAGTTATTCCCGCATTTTCGGTGGACATCAATCTTACTAGCTAGCTAAACATCCAAACTTCAACTGACAAAACGTTGTCCTAAAAATCTCAAGTTCACCCATTCCAAACGCTTTTTGTTCGGCCTGTCAATCAGCACAAAAGGCTTGCGCTATGAAACGTGGACCATACAGTGAGGGAAAGAAGTATTTGATCCCCTGCTGATTTTGTACGTTTGCCCACTGACAAAGACATGATCAGTCTATAATTTTAATGGTAGGTTTATTTGAACAGTGAGAGACAGAATAACAACAACAAAATCCAGAAAAACGCATGTAAAAAATGTTATAAATTGATTTGCATTTTAATGAGGGAAATAAGTATTTGACCCCTCCGCAAAACATGACTTAGTACTTGGTGGCAAAACCCTTGTTGGCAATCACAGAGGTCAGATGTTTCTTGTAGTTGGCCACCAGGTTTGCACACATCTCAGGAGGGATTTTGTCCCACTCCTCTTTGCAGATCTTCTCCAAGTCATTAAGGTTTCGAGGCTGACGTTTGGCAACTCGAACCTTCAGCTCCCTCCACAGATTTACTATGGGATTAAGGTCTGGAGACTGGCTAGGCCACTCCAGGACCTTAATGTGCTTCTTCTTGAGCCACTACTTTGTTGCCTTGGCCGTGTGCTTTGGGTCATTGTCATGCTGGAATACCCATCCACGACCCATTTTCAATGCCCTAGCTGAGGGAAGGAGGTTACCCAAGATTTGATGGTACATGGCCCCGTCCATCGTCCCTTTGATGCGGTGAAGTTGTCCTGTCCCCTTAGCAGAAAAACACCCCCAAAGCATAATGTTTCCACCTCCATGTTTGACGGTGGGGATGGTGTTCTTGGGGTCATAGGCAGCATTCCTTCTCCTCCAAACATGGCGAGTTGAGTTGATGCCAAAGAGCTCGATTTTGGTCTCATCTGACCACAACACTTTCACCCAGTTCTCCTCTGAATCATTCAGATGTTCATTGGCAAACTTCAGACGGGCCTGTATATGTGCTTTCTTGAGCAGGGGGACCTTGCGGGCGCTGCAGGATTTCAGTCCTTCACGGTGTAGTGTTACCAATTGTTTTCTTGGTGACTATGGTCCCAGCTGCCTTGAGATCATTGACAAGATCCTCCCGTGTAGTTCTGGGCTGATTCCTCACCGTTCTCATGATCATTGCAACTCCACGAGGTGAGATCTTGCATGGAGCCCCAGGCCGAGGGAGATTGACAGTTATTTTGTGTTTCTTCCATTTGCGAATAATCACACCAAGCTGCTTGGCGATGGTCTTGTAGCCCATTCCAGCCTTGTGTAGGTCTACAATCTTGTCCCTGACATCCTTGGAGAGCTTTTTGGTCTTGGTCATGGTGGAGAGTTTGGAATCTGAGTGATTGATTGCTTCTGTGGACAGGTGTCTTTTATACAGGTAACAAACTGAGATTAGGAGCACTCCCTTTAAGAGTGTGCTCCTAATCTCAGTTTGTTACCTGTATAAAAGACACCTGGGAGCCAGAAATCGTTCTGATTGAGAGGGGGTCAAATACTTATTTCCCTCATTAAAATGCAAATCAATTTATAACATTTTTGAGATGCGTTTTCTGGATTTTTTTGTTGTTATTCTGTCTCTCACTGTTCAAATAAACCTACCATTAAAATTATAGACTGATAATTTCTTTGTCAGTGGGCAAACGTACAAAATCAGCAGGGGATCAAATACTTTTTTCCCTCTATATCACTGTCTCTCTTTGTGTCTAGTGTGGTTATATCCAATGTAAAAAATAAAGTTTTTACTGTGTTAACCTCACTTGTCAAGTCAAATCTTAACCAAAGAAAGGAAAAATGAGACTAGCATCAGAGATTTATTTCTGGTAATCTGAAATCAAATGAAGAAAAACATGATGGCATAAGGGTATAAACAGCACAAACCTTTTTGATACAAAACCTTCACAATGAATGATATGCATTATTGGTAAATAAACTAATATAATTCAAGCTTGACTTGCGTTTCATAAATCAGTGCATTGAGAACAAAACAATTGGCGATTAATTTATTTGCCAATATAAAAACTAAAACACAGCCCTCCAAAGAGCACATTGATATGACAGAAATGCATCTCATATGATAACACATTTAACAGACAACTGTAATAAGGTATTTTATTTATTCACTTTCTCTGCAAACGTACTTTTAATTGTCACCATATCAGAATAAAACACTGAATATTTCAACCCTTGCTTTGTGTGCCATTCCTCCTCATTCCACTCTGCAGTTGTAGTAACAGAGGTATCAAAACTAAATGAAGAGCAGAACTAATACAGTGATGGCAGAGACAGGCTTTGGGCAGACAGGCTTTGGGCAGAGACAGATTTTTTCAACTATTCTGCTGACTGAGCTCCCATATCTCAAGCCCCAGATCACTGACACAGCCCAATTACTAGTGAACTCGTTTTCTCATGGCTCTCTTGTCCCTCTGCAGCAGACATTTCATGAGAAATATGTTTAGAACATCAAATCGCAATAAAATCTCAATATAGAATCATGATAATCGCAATACATATCGTATCGGCAGCTAAGTAGCGTGATATTGCATCGTGAGGTCAGTCCCTGGCAATTCCCAGCCCTGCCAATTACCCGGACACAATTTAATTTAATGTATGCACTCACTAACTATAAGTCGCTCTGGATAAGAGTATCTGCTAAATGACTAAAATGTAAATGTAAACAAACATGGAAACAAAGAAAGAAAGACAGAGAGAGAGAGAAAGGAGAAACAGTGGTGGTTTGTTATGGGAACTATTCAGAAAGAGATTATGCTCTGTAGTAACAACAGCACTATGAGAAGAACCCTCAGAAAAAGAGGTTTGTGTAAAAAAATAGATTCATGTTACCTTCCTCTGTTAATTTTGTATCAAAGCATAATATTGCATGACGTAACTTCCTGTAGAGGGCGCTGAAAAAAGGAAATCTAATCCTCTCTGCATTCCTGATCTCTGTCCCAAACCTGTGCCCCTTCATAATCCTTTCACTCCAGTGTTTGTGAATCTGAAGAAAGCAAGATCAATATGATGACAGCTTCCACCTAGACTTTCAACAGGCTTTGGGGATCTTCTGCTTTCTTGTGTACACAGTTCCATAGGTCCTTTAGTTCAGGTCCATGGGCACAAACACTGGGTTGTAGAGTGAGTGAGGCCTGCTCCTCCTGCTGAAGTGCTGGAGCCTGGGTCTTTCCTACAGGCTTGTCAGGGCAGACACCTTTTTCTTCCGGGCTGCCAGCATCTCGTAGAAGGGGTCCCTGCTGATGGCTTTTCTACATTAAGAGAGGGGAGAGCAATATGAATTTTCATTTTGGCATGATACTAGAGCAGGATCGCATAGAGGAAGGATAGGACATGACTTGGAAGTAAAAATAAGACTTTAGTCCCAAAACTCTCTCCTTTCTCCCAAAGTGTGCACTTGTTCACTTCCCCTGAATGGATTTGAAAGTAAATGACTGGTATATGGAAAGTCCCTCTAGCCCATGCCTACACCAATCCAATGTGAATGTATGTACACTTCAGGAAGAAGGAGAGGTTATTGGGACACCGCCAAGAATTCACTTGATGCTGGTGATCCACTCCTCCTTTTCCTCGGCTGTGGGGCGGAGATTCGATAGAAGGTGTGGTTGCCCTCGACAACACGTCCGTCCGCCTCGGTCTTACACGCCTTGATCACCTGATCCCTGTGGTCTGGGATGAACAGCTCAAAACAGTTCTGAGAGAGAGAGAGAGAGAGAGAGAGAGAGAGAGAGAGAGAGAGAGAGAGAGAGAGAGAGAGAGAGAGAGAGAGAGAGAGAGAGAGAGAGAGAGAGAGAGAGAGAGAGAGAGAGAGAGAGAGAGAGAGAGAGAGAGAGAGAGAGAGAGAGAGAGAGAGAGAGAGAGGAGAGAGAGAGAGAGAGAGAGAGAGAGAGAGAGAGAGAGAGAGAGAGAGAGAGAGAGAGAGAGAGAGAGGAGAGAGAGAGAGAGAGAGAGAGAGAGAGAGAGAGAGAGAGAGAGAGAGAGAGAGAGAGAGAGAGAGAGAGAGAGAGAGAGAGAGATGACTCAGAAGGCTTCTAAAAGGAAACAGGGAGAAAAGCAGGAGAAAGAGCACAGGGAAAGAGAGAGTAACTTACTGCTTTCTTGGAGTCGTCCACCTCTCTAATACTCAGATTCTCCAGAGGGATGATACCCCTAGGCTCCTTATCCTGGAGAGAGGGAGGGAGGAGAAACCAGGAGAGAGAAACCAGGAGAAAGAAACAAGGAGAGAGCATTACAGCTCACAACTGGTACATTGAATGTAATGGAGAAAAAAGCATAACAGAAAAAGAGCGAGGAATAGACAGAGAGAGAAAACAACTCACAGTAGTGTACTCAAAGTAGTACAGGCAGTTGTCTGTGAGGATGAACCATCGTCTCTTCCACGTCTTCACGCGCCCTCCTGAGGGGGTTAGAGGTTAAAGGTCAGAGTTCAATCAGGATTCATAAAATGAAAGGGTCAGAACAAGCAAAATGCACAGATTAAAAGGTGCCCCTAGACGGTCCAGACAGACAGATGGCAGCACAGACATTAGCCAGTACCAGGAAGGAGCTTATGGACGCGTTCCAAGTCGTCTTTAATGCAGTCATGCTTCTCAGAAGACACAGCATGACGGCAACAAAGTCGACCATGAATGCAATGCATTAGTTGAGATCATACAGAATGATAGAGGACTCTTCTTTGTATCTGTCCCATTATGGCGTCTGTGAGCGCACAGGCAGCGCCATTGAGGCCATCTCTATTTTGAAGTAGTACATATTCTTCTTCTACTACTTCTATGAGTTGGTAAACAAACTAAAAGTTTGCATACTGCCACCTGGAGTGTGTTACTTGAACTGGTATAAAGCCAAGGTTGGCGATTTACTGCCACCTGCAGTTATGGAACGTTTGCTCACAAGTATAATTAATTGGCTGATCCCTCCTGATGACCCGGATGGAATAGGCCATTTTCACGATGACGTCATCTAACTTCCGCCTTTCCGCGTAGCAGGTTAACTTCACTTCCGTTCGCCCGTAACCTGAGACTTCTCAACGAAAATACAACTGTTGACCACTAACTAGCAAGCTAGCTACTTGAAGAAATTCCAAAAGGTACGTTTAAGTTAAATTAGTAAAGTTAAGAGTAATAATGTTTACGTATATGCATAACTTGCTAACGTTATTGTTAATTCATAATTGTTCACTGCCTTAGTTACTTAAAAGTGGGCTAACGTTAGCTAACAACAACTTAGTACCAGATACCGATAACGTTAAAGGTAGCGTTACATTGCTGCCTGGCTGTAATGTAACAAGTTTACTTAGCTAGCTATCTAACCCTTTGTTAGGCAGTTAGTTTATTCATGAATGTATAGTAACTCACCTATTCAAATACTGTTGTGCATGATAGCTAGATAAATATTGATTCCTGGTCAAAGCTGAATGTTAAAAAAAATCTCCTCAGCTCAGCAGGGAGGACACTCTTAAGACCCCAGGCCATCGCCCGGCTGAGGATTTTAGTCGAGAGGGCCATACGGAGGGTGAAGGAGTACCATATCTGGGATGGGCTTGTTCCTCTTTCCACAGTGGGTTCAGTGAATCAGCTGTGGGCCATCTGCTGCCTCATGTCGAACTATCAGGGACCTCTTGACATTAAAGGAGACAAACCAGTCTGATGTTTTTGTCAACTGGAAGTTGTATATTTCCTGAGTAAGCTAGATGGGCTGTAAATAGAAGTACTTTTATATTACTGTATTGTATGTACAAAAAAATGTAAATATGAATTAACTTTGTTGGTAATTTAATTGATCTAATGTTATACTGTATGTTTTTGTTAAGGGTAATAACTTTTTCATAGCTATTAATGAACCTAATGTGATATATTGTAAAAATATCCAACTATTAACCATGTTATGTGCTTATGTGTCATGGCACTGATGGAACTATTAAATATATGTTTGCAAGCAACTGCTTCCAATCCTTTTGATTTTGGTAAGAGCATTTACAACATCGCAATCCTTTTCAAGATTTGTATTCAATACATAGATATACAGTATATAACACAATTAAGTTCATTTGCAGTTAAAGAAAAACATGTCGACATTTACATCACAATCCTTTTCAAAATGTGTGTTTCAGTACATAGGAGATATACAGTATATGACAAGTTAATTTGCAGTTAAAGAAAAAAATGTCAAAGGTTCACCTTCCACATTTACCTTAACACTATTTACACATAAAATTCTGCCTTATGTTTTATAACCAAGAAGACATCCATGTAGATGTTATAATAGAAATTATCAAGCTTCTGTCGCATTGAGTGGATAATCTCCTCATCCCTAAAGATTCTCTCAACTGTGAAGTCAGTGCGGGTATCTGTAATGAAGTCACACCACTGAAGTCCGCTTAAGGCGAGTTGGCCTTGAACCTGATAGTAGTATTTGTGGCTCTTCTTAAGGCAGGCCTGGCCTTTAACTGTGATCAGGTGTTTAACTTGGGTAACATTTTCAACATCGCAACTCTAACCTCAGCAAGACCAAATGGTGGTGCTTCTGTTGGGCAGAAGACTTTAGCATCCGGGCTGGCTGCAAGGTGAGGTGAATCAGGGTGGATGATGACCCCGCATTGTTTCAGAGAGACATCACAAAAATCAGAATATTGCCTCAGTATCTCAGGTTCCAGATCCAACCCTCTTCTCATAGCAGCTGTCTGAGGAGTTCCTCTCTAGAATGCGGGTTGCCAAAGCCTTGGCAGACAACTCCCCCACTGAACATGGCATATTTCACGGAATCTGCTGGCTGTCAGTCGGGGTTTGCGTACCTGGCTCCACAGCTGGCATTCTGACTGCATTCTTGTTTCTGCTTCAATAGCAGCAGACATCTCCTCTGACACAATCAGGCTGTCCAAATGACATTGTTGTATGTAGTTGGGCTCAAAATCAATGGGAAATTTAAAGTTGTAACCTTCAATAGGCAACTGAGGAAACTCACTGGCACCAGGGTGTTTAATAATATCTCTACTTAATTCTAGAGGGCACTGGTAAGAAAGCACAGACCCAAATGGCACAGGGCCAAATTTAGAGTCCACCAAATTAAGGCCCTCAAGCCCGTGCAGCAATTTGCAAATCCCCTGGTTGTGGACGGATGTCTTTCAGTTTCTCAGCACTGGCCATGACGTGAGGATCCGGAATAGGCCCTGGCATAAAAGTGAGATATGTCAAGTTTAGATTTCATTAAATGCCACCTTATCTTTTTCACTAAAAAGACAACCACACTCATCCAGTCTCGTACATGCTTCTAATACAAATAAAAAATATCCACTGAAAGTCTATATAAAAAGTAACAAATAATAATCACTTTTATGTTTGTATTATTTTAGAAAATGCACTAAAGTCTTTGTGCTCTAGTACAGGCGGGGGCTCATTCAGACTCACCATCATAGGCTCGGTACAGTGTGCACTTCACACCAGCTCTGACACTTGTTTTTTTCTTAGCCGCTGGTTTACACACCGCCATATCATTGGTGGCCTCTGGTACAATTCCCTGTGATATAATAATGATGAACAATACATTGTCAAAAGTCAATACAAACTGCAAAGTTCTGCATCAGTGTAACAAATAATGTCTGACCTGTGTCCTAGGCCGGTGCCAGGTCTGCAGTGCGCTGGTGCATGACAGAGGCAATGGCACTGTCTTAAAGCCCATGGTAACATAGTGAGCACTTTGAAAAGAAGTGCTACTATGTGATTACATAGTGCTTTCCCAGCAGAGCAGGAACATGACATGTGATTGAGTACCACAGGAACCTCTGCAGAGTCTAGTGTAACCTGTTCATAGAGACATAACAATTAGTGCTGTACTTACAAAACATTTTTTCATGCGTTTCATTATAAACTACTGTACACAATTTTCAAAACCCAATTTCTTTTTTTAATTAAGAAAAATTGGCTGTTCTGAAACCTTTGACAAGTAAGTGCCAACACTTATCGAAAATTTGAACATTTTGAGTTATCACAGAATCTTTCCCAGTCTTTATTGCCGTCAACAACCCACATCGGTTTGTAAGAATTTCGTTGTGTATTAAGTTTAATGATACAAAATCAGAGCTCAGACTGAGAAACAAACTGATCCACAGTGGAACTTTGTGGAATCATTCTTATTAAATCTGCAACCGCAGCAAAACACAACAAAAAAGAAAACTTATCTATCTTAACCTATCTTATCATAATGTTAGAGAACTGTTTATCTGAGAAACCTGAAGCCGATGAGCCTCCTCATTTTTCTTCATGGACCTGTAACATCGCCCTCTCACTGTCACCTCACCGTTAACTACACTTGAGACTGTTTCAATACAGTGATTGGGAGAAAGGGCGCAGCATTAGCCATTAATACATTACTGACTCTTATCTTACGGTCGATACAAACAGCAGTAATATTAAAAAGAGGCTGCAAAACAGAAACTTCGTCAGCTCATAACCTTCGCTAGCATAGGGCTAATTTAAGCTAAATAAAGATAAACACGTACCTTCATAATCAAACAGGTAACCTTCAACGAAGAACTTGTAGCCTTTATCAAGCTTCGATCTTGAAGTAAGGGACCACTTGTCAGCAAGTCGTTCTCACGTCGTTAAGTCGTATTGGTGGCAGATGTGAAAGGGACTGGGTGAACTCCATAATGATGTGCTACTAGCTAAGCGCGTTCTAAGCGACACCGGATGTAAACATAACCTGCATCGCGGCAGAACGGAAGTTGTCTGACGTCACGTGAAAAGGGCCTATTATGTGATCCTTCCTTAACCCATAGGAAGTCCCACCCAGTTGACTAATTCAAAATGGTAGTCCTCAATGGCGCTGCCCGCGCTGAAACTGGATTTTGAGCACTAGAGTCCTCTATATATCTCTATGGTTGAGATACTGATTGGATGGTAGGGTTAGGTTTAAAGGTTATTTGCGTTGAGGTCAATGACATCTTGCACAGATTAAAGAGCAGATAAATCCCATTTTACCAACAATTCTTTCATTCTTTATAATGAAATCATAGTTAACAGTAGATTTTCATTGGACAAAGCTTTGGGTAGCATGGCAGAGTATAGGAAGCAGTACCATGAAGCAAAGCACAGAGGCTGAGGAGGGTAACGCCTTGATCACACCGATAGTATTATTGCGCAAAATAGTATGCAGAATCATCTGGATATGTGTGCAACAAAGTTCAACATTCACCTTCTGCTACCATTTCTGTCAAGCCGTCTACGCATACAGTTTGACGCATACGTTAGATAAATCCAACGTATGCACCACACAGAACGCACTGCAACTGCCTCTGCAATGCAATGCTGCAAGGCAAACGCAGCATTCCCATCGGAAATGAATGTACTTCTGGTGTACCAAAATGCAATGATGCTGTCGGTGTGATCGAGGCGTCAGGTTTCCAATCCATACATATTTACATACCTCCTGGAGACCAAAATCACCCAAAACAAATGAGGAAGAAAAAACACAAAGTCAAACTACATTGAGTCATAAATACTTATACCCATTATATATTTTTATACTCATTATATAGGCTATATTCTTGGTATGAATGAGAAGGCCAAACAGGAGAGTGTAGTTCTACATCTGTCCACCCGAGGGAGTAGAAGCATCAATAAAACTAGCTGTCCTGTGCTCTACTAGACTTTTACAGCAAAGTTGACTCTCTCACCTCGTTTGAGTAGCCAACCCTCCCGGTCGGGGTTGAAGAAAGTGTGTGTGAGGTCATTCCCATCATCCTCTGGGATCTTAAAGGGCTCATTCTTTATACCCTCATACAGGTTCTACAGACAGACAGACAGACAGACGACAGACACAGAGAGACAGAGACAGAGAGAGAGAGAGAGAGAGAGAGATATATATATTTATATATAGAGAGAGGGGGATACGGAGAGAAAGAGATATGGAAAGAGAGAAATATGGAGAGAGAGAGATATGGAGAGAGATATGGAGAGGGAGAGATATGGAGAGAGAGATATAGATTGAGTTGAATTGAGAGAGAGAGCAATAGAGAGAGATATGGCGAGAGAGAGAGCGAGGGAGAGAGAGAGGGATAGAGATACAGTGAGATATGGAGAGAGAGAGAGGTATGGAGAGAGAGAGATATGGAGAGAGAGAGATATGGAAAGAGAGAGAGAGAGAGAGATATGGAGAAAGAGATTGAGAGAGAGAGTGAGTGAGGGAGAGATAGAAAGAGATGGAGAGAGAGAGTTTAATTGAATTGAGAAAGAGATATGGAGAGAGAGATATGGAGAGAGAGTTGAATTGAGAGAGAGCGATAGAAAGAGATATGGCGAGAGAGAGCGAGGGAGAGAGCAAGAGATATGGAGAGAGTTACAGTGAGATATGGAGAGAGAGAAAAAGATGGAGAGAGAAAGAGAGATGGGGATATGGAGAGAGAGAGATATGGAGCGAGATATGGAAAGAGAGAGCGAGAGAGAGCGAGAGAGCAAGAGAAAAAATCCAAACACTCTTAGATAGCTTTCTGGATACCACATCCACTCACAGTAAAGAAGGCATCAATCTGGCAGTAAAAAACATCAACAATATAGTCAGGCAAACGGCAAAAGAAGCACAACTGAAATTAATAAAAAACAAACCAAAAAAGACCACAGATGACAACTGTTTTGATGCAGATTGTAAAATTATAAGGAAAAAACTTAGACAACTATCCAACCAAAAGCACAGAGACCCAAATAATGGTGAATTATGCCTTCATTACTGTGAGACTTTAAAACTCTTTAAACATATACTCAGAACCAAAAAAGCCCAGTACAACAGCAAGCAGCTGACACTAATTGAGGAGTCCATAAACACAAACAACTTCTGGCAAAATTGGAAAAACTAGAGGAATTAGCAATACAAAATGGTGACATATGGACAACCCATTTTAAAACACTCTACAACACCGTTCAAACTGATGCAAACGCAGAACAATGCCAAATTCATGAGAAGTTGAATGGATTAGAAAAAACTATAAAAGAACAATCAAAATCCATTGGACACCCCAATTACTGACCAGGAGCTCTATAAGAAACTTCAGGCACTCAAATTAAAAAAAGCATGCGGACCTGATGGCATCCTAAATGAGATGCTCAAATTCACTAGTGCAAAATTTCAATTCGCTATATTAAAACTGTTTAATTTGATCCTGACTGTAGGTTATTTTCCTGACATCTGGAATCAAGGACTCATAGCCCCAATCTTTAAGAACAGGGACAGATTTGACCCTAACAATTACAGAGGCATTTCTGTGAACAGTAGCCTGAGGAAGGTTTTCTGTAGTATTATAAGAGTTCTAAACTTCCTTAATAAGCACAATGTCTTGAGTAAAAGCCAAATTGGATTTATACCAAAACGTCGCACGACCAATCATATTTACACCCTACACACCCTGATAGATAAACATGTCCACCAAAATAATACCAAAATGTACACTTGCTTTATCGACTTCAAAAATGCATTTGATTCTATTTTGCATACAGGACCGGAAGTTTTTTAAAGCGGTGTAGGGGGTAAAACATACAACATTATTAAATCAATAAATCAACTGGCAATACTACGTGCAGCATAAAAATTGGCAAGAAAATAACAATTATTTAACCAGAGGCGGGGTTGCAATCTGAACCCCACGCTCTTCAATATTTACATCAACGAATTGGCCACTATTCTAGAACAATCCTCAGCCCCTGATGTTAGTCTCCACAATTCAGAGGTTAAATGCCTGCTCTTCGCAGATGACCTGTGCCTGCTGTCACCCACAGCACATGGCCTACAGCAGAGCCTGGACCTGCTAGAGCAGTACTGCCAGACCTGGGCCCTGGCAGTATAACCAAATAGGACAAAAATAATGCATTTTCCAGAGAAGATCCAGATCTCAGGGAATTAGACCAAAGTTCTCAATTGGTACAAAATATATTGAGTACTGCACACACTAGAATTACTTAGGTTTAAAAATAAGCTCAACTGGACACCTAAATGAGGCAGTGAATGAACTGAGAGAGAAAGCACACAGGGCATTCTACGCCATTAAAAAACAAATTCAAATGTAAATACCTATTAAAATTTGGCTAAAACGAATGTAATGTGTCATTGAACCAATTGCACTTTATGGCAGCGAGGTGTGGGGTCCACTTGCAAAACAAGATTTCACCCAATGGGACAAACACCCCATTGAAACCCTGCATGCAGAGTTCTGTAAGATTGTACAGGGGAAAACTACAAACAAATAGCAATTAAGTTTTGGAAACATCTAAAATACAGTGACCCCCTCTCATATCATTACCAAGCACTGCAATGCCAAGAGCTGAGCAAAGAGTCCCCTCATCCAGCTGGTCCTGAGTTCACAAACCTGTTTTACTAACACACTGAAGCCTCAGGACCAAAGATCCAATGAATCAGAATAAACCAAATTACAACACAGTCAAAACAAAACTACATTACCTATTAGGTAAATACAAGCACAAAGCAAAATGCAGTACTATCTGGCCCTAAATCGACAGTACACCATGGCAAACTATTTGACCATGGTTACTAATCAAAACCTTAGAAAAACCTTGACAAAGTACAGGCCAACCAACCTGCACATGTCCTCTATGCCATTGTTATTGTATGTTTTTTTCCCCCTTGATTATTGTTGTTACTGATTGTCCCGTTGACAATCTTGATTCTTATTATTTTAACAATGTTAATATTGTACATTTAATCACCAAAGTATGCTTTGACAATATGTACATTGTTGCGTCATGCCAATAAAGCAAATTGAATTGAATTAAATTGAGAGAGAGAGAGAGAGATATGGAGTGAGAGATATATGGAGTGAGAAAGAGAGGGAGAGAGATATGGAGAGAGAGAGAGAGATATGGAGAGAGAGAGACTGCCCACAAAATGAGGTGGAAAGTGAGCTGCACTTCCTAACCTCCTGCCAAATGTATGACCATATTAGAGACACATATTTTCCTCAGATTACACAGACCCACAAAGAATTCAAAAACAAGTCGTGCCAGGAAAATAACCTCTCCCTCAACAAAACGAAGGAGCTGATCTTGGACTTCAGGAGACAGCACACCCCTATCCACATTGACGGGATCGCAGTGGAGGGTGAAAAGCTTCAAGTTCCTCGGAGTACAAATCACTGACAATCTGAAATGGTCCATCCACACAGACAGTGTGGTGAAGAAGGCGCAACAGCACCTCTTCAACCTCAGGAGGCTGAAGAAATGTGGCTTGGCCCCAAAGACCCTCACAAACTTTTACAAATGCACACTTGAAAGCATCCTGTCGGGCTGTATCACCGCCTGGTACGGCAACTGCACCTCCCGCAACCGCAGGGCTCTCCAGAGGGTGGTGCGGTTGGCCCAACGCATCACCGGGGGCACACTGTCTGCCCTTCAGCGCACCTACAACGGCCAAAGTCACAGGAAGGCCAAAAAGATCATCAAGGACATCAACCAACACCAACCGAGCCACGGCCTGTTCACCCCGCTATCATCCAGAAGGCGAGGTCAGTACAGGTGCATCAAAGCTGGGACCAAGAGACTGAAAAACAGCTTCTATCTCAAGGCCATCAGACTGTTAAATAGCCATCACTAGCCGACTACCACCCGGTTACTCAACCCTGCTCCTTAGAGGCTGCTGCTCTATATACATAGACATGGAATCACTGGTCACTTTAATAATCTTTAAATACTGCTTTACTCATTTCAATGTATATACTGTATTTTAGTCAATGCCACTTCGCTCATCCTAATATTTATATACAGTTGAAGTCGGAAGTTTCAAACTCGTTTTTCAACCACTCCACAAATTTCTTGTTAACAAACTATAGTTTTGGCAAGTCGGTTAGGACATCTACTTTGTCCATGACACAAGTCATTTTTCCAACAATTGTTTACAGACAGATTATTTCACTTATAATTCACTAACACAATTCCAGTGGGTCAGAAGTTTACATACACTAAGTTGACTGTGCCTTTAAACAGCTTGGAAAATTCCAGAAAATGATGTCATAGCTTTAGAAGCTTCTGGTAGGCTAATTGACATCATTTGAGTCAATTGGAGGTGTACCTGTGGATGTATTTCAAGGCCTACCTTCAAACTCAGTGCCCCTTTGCTTGACATCATGGGAAAATCACAAGAAACCAGCCAAGACCTCAGAAGAACATTTGTTGACCTCCACAAGTCTGGTTCATCCTTGGGAGCAATTTCCAAATGCCTGAAGGTATCATCTGGATATATTGAAGCAACATCTCAAGACATCAGTCAGGAAGTTAAAGCTTGGTCGCAAATGGGTCTTCTAAATGGACAATGACCCCAAGCATACTTCCAAAGTTGTGGCAAAATGTCTTAAGGACAACAAAGTCAAGGTATTGGAGTGGCCATCACAAAGCCCTGACCTCAAGCCTATAGAACATTTGTGGGCAGAACTGAAAAAGCGTGTGCGAGCAAGGAGGCCTACAAACCTGACTCAGTTACACCAGTTCTGTCAGGAGGAATGGGCCAGAATTCACCCAACTTATTGTGGGAAGCTTGTGGAAGGCTACCCGAAACGTTTGACCCAAGTTAAACAATTTAAAGTTTAAATGTATTTGGCTAAGGTGTATGTAAACCTCCGACTTCAACTGTACTTCTTAATTTAATTATTTTACTTTTAGATTTGTGTGTATTGTTGTGAATTGTTAGATACTACTGCACTGTTGGAGCTAGGAACACAAGCATTTCACTACACCCGCAATAACATCTGCTAAATATGTGCATGCCACCAATATAATTTGATTTGATTGATCTATTGGGTGCAAGATTTGTGACCTGTTGCCACAAGAAAAGGGCAACCAGTGAATAACAAACACCATTGTAAACACAACCCATATTTATGTTTATTTATTTTCCCTTTTGTACTTTAACTATTTGCACATCGTTTCAACACTGTATATAGCTATGATGACATTTGAAATGTCTCTATTCCTTTGGAACTTTTGTGAGTGTAATGTTTACTGTTCATTTTTATTGTTTATTTCACTTTCGTTTATTATCCATTTCACTTGCTTTGGCAATGTAAACATACGTTTCCCATGCCAATAAAGCCAATTGAATAGAGAGAGCGAGAGCGAGAGAGAGAGAGAGAGAGAGAGAAACGTTTGCTGCAAACAAAGGATGGTTTCTCATGTGTGACCAGGTCCTCAACCTCTAGTATAGTATGGGTGGAAGAGACAGAGATAGATAAAGGGAGGGGAAGAGAGAGAGCTTTCTAGAAGGACAGAGGGATGGAGAAAGTCATACAGATAGTATAGAGTGTGATAGTTACCCTGAGTAGGTCCTCAGGCAGGTCACCTCCATCGTTGATTCCTCTGTTCATGGCGGTGAATCTCTGGTGGGAGGGTTTGTCCTTCACATTGGGGTTATGGAGACTGGTGTTCAGCATGATTACAGCAAACGACAACACATAACACGTATCTGGAACACAGACAGGGACGGGAAGGTTAGTGTATGCGTGTGTATGCGTGTGTGTGTGACTGAATGGTGGCCTTTCTATACCGCTGTGCTGGAAGACCCCAGGGTTACAGTGACAGTATCTCTGGGCGAACGCCTCCATCATCCTGTCAATCTTCTGAGCTTCGCCTGGCAACCGGAAACTCCAAAGGAACTGCCTGGGTGAGAGGACATGCAATCATAAGAGTGTGTGTGTGTGTGTGTGTGTGTGTGTGTGGTGAGCGTGTGTGTGGTGAGCGTGTGTATGTTACCTGAGTGCCTGGACCAGGTTGAGGTCTGTGAATTCATGCAGCTCCACGAAGGCATGTAGAACCTCAAGATTGAAGTCATTTCTACAGAAAACGCATACCAACAGACAGTATTCAGGTTTATGGACATTTTAAAACCAGAAATGAGCCTTTCCTGTTCATTCTGTTTCTCCTTGTTTCAAAACATTTGTGAGATTTCTCAGAGAACAGCTCTGCAACCAGAAACCCAAATATAATCTATAATCTCCTAATACTGACCTCCTTTCTGTGGCCAATGTGTGTGTGTGTGTGTGTGTGTGTGTGTGTGTGTGTGTGTGTGTGTGTGTGTGTGTGTGTGTGTGTGTGTCTCTAGGGAAGATGGGCCAAATCAATATCACTGAGTTGAGAATGCATTAACCCACTTAAGAGGTCATCCATCAATCTCTCTCACTCTCTTCCTCACTCAATGTTGCTCACCCACCCACCCACCAGTTTCTCACCTCTCCCCCAGATAGTCTCCGATGGCGGTCTTGTTAAGCCCCTCCCCTTTGTATAGGAACTGGGCGATGTCATCGCTGGTGTTCTTCAGCAGACCGCTGTCAATCAAAAACCGGATCCCCTGATTGATGGTACACACAACCAATCAGAACACAGAACCACAACCATAGCACAGAGTGGGGGCTAGGGGCTGGTTTGCGATCGGGTTTCTCTCTCACCTTCTTGGGGTCCATGTTGAACTTCTTGCGGCCCATGGACACCTGCTTGTTTCTCTGCATGCTTTTCCTACAGCCACAACACAGTTATGAAGTCTGTTTAACACATTCATAGAGCCTACGTAAACACTACATAGGACCTTCAAACACAATTCCAATGGCCTTTATAACAGACTGAAAAATCTTTGTAAACTGTTTATAGAATCTTTGTAAACCATTTATAAAGCCTTTATACACACACTTCATACATGTTATTAAGACCATCACTCAGTTAACAGCCCCATTAACCCATTCAGGTGTCTGTAGTTTCGGGGCAACCACTGGCCCAGACCCATCACTCTTAAAGGAGATACACAGACACCACCACACACACACACCCGATCACTGACATCATTACCAATACCATGGGTGGGGGTATGGGGACTCTTCACTAAGGATGATTCTTCTCCCTCTCCCAACATTTTTTACATTTTAGTCATTTAGCAGACGCTCTTATCCAGAGCGACTAACAGTTAGTGCATTCATCTTACGATAGCTAGGTGAGACAACCACATATCACAGTAGTAGTGAGTCATTCTTTCCTCAATAAAGACGTAGGAAAAGACAAGTGGGGTGGGACGGCCCTTGAGACCAGAGGTGGCAGAACAGAGTGATTGGGTTGGGTGTAGGGTTTGACCATAGCCTGAAGATAGGGAGGGGCAGTTCCGCTACACCCAAAGCCATCACCACATAAAGGGTAGAACACACACAAAGGGTAGAACACACACAAAGGGTAGAACGCACACAAACACACACGTCAAGGGTAGAACACACACAAAGGGTAGAACGCACACATAAAGGGTAGAACGCACACATAAAGGGTAGAACGCACACAAACACACACGTCAAGGGTAGAACACACACGTCAAGGGTAGAACACACACAAAGGGTAGAACGCACACATAAAGGGTAGAACGCACACATAAAGGGTAGAACGCACACATAAAGGGTAGAACGCACATAAAGGGTAGAACGCACACAAAGGGTAGAACACGCACATAAAGGGTAGAAAAGGGTAGAGAAAAGGGTAGAACGCACACATAAAGGGTAGAACGCACACAAATAGAATGCACACATAAAGGGGCACACAAGGTAGACGCACACATAAAGGGTAGAGACAAGTACATAAATAGAAGCACCGTAGAGACACATAAAGGTAGAAGCACGTAGAACGCACATAAAGGGTAGAACGCACACAAAGGGTAGAACACACACATAAAGGGTAAAACACACAGACACAGGACATTCCTCAGTAGAGTGACACACAATCACAATAACAGACATGGAAACACACACACACAGATCATACCTCTCTTTGGTAATGCCCAGGTTGTCAATTTCATTCGTCACCTCTGCTATCTCATCCTTCAGCCTCTAGAGAGAGAGAGAAAAGTCGGTACAGTGAGATCACATTACTCCATCTGTCTCGTGATGTCTGACCATCCCTCAACCCCACAGAGCAGCTTTGATGCAGCCTCAGCTAATCCTCATACCCATGGCACTAAGGGAGGGAGGGAGGGAGGAGAATAAAGGCGGGAGAGAGAGAAGAGTGAGAGAAGTTTGTGGTGTATGTGTAATTGGTGTATAGATGGAGTGTGTGTTAACAAGAAGTAAACCAACTGAAATATCTGCCTTTGAACAAGGGGTTTCCAGGGTTCTGACAGGAGACATACTTTATATGTTGTGTGGGAGGAGTTAAGTGGAGACAGTCCTATGGGTTGTGTAGGAGGAGCTAAGTGGAGACAACTCCTCCCACACAACCCATAGGACTAAGTAGGGGAATCTTCTATAGATGGTCCCACTGGGAACTGATGCACCTGCTGCTAGCTAGGGTCAAACCAGACAACCCTCCCCCTCTCTTTCCATACCTCCCCCCCTCCCTCCAGCCTACTCTCCTTCACCTGACCCAGATCTACCCTTTACCCCCATTTATCATACTCTCTCTGTCGCTCTCTCTCTCCCTTTCACCAGAGTTGTGGACTCCAGTTACATGACTTGGACTCGAGTCTGACTCTAGTCACAAATTTGATGACTTGAGACTCGACGTGATAGAAAATAAAATAACTTGAGACTTGACTTGGAGCCTCAACATTCGGGACTCGACTTTGACTTGAGACTGATTACTTTTAATTATCTGGCCAGGTTTTGTAATGTTTCGTCACTCACTTTGTGGCACGGAGTCTATGTGGATTACTCTACAACCAGCCAGAGACAGTAGCCGCAGCATCGCCCTTGCAAAAGAAACCTGCAATAGATTGGCTAGCGAAACTGTCAATCAACACAGGTCGATGAGCTAGCGAACAGATTGCTGATTTGCTGTAGCATACAGCTGTAGGGTCGGGTGCAGCGCAAACATAAAATTGTAGGAAGAGAGGATTGCCATAATAAATAAATATGCAGCTCCAAAAATTGTTTGGTGATCAAGAATATGAACTGTTTACTTTGCAAGCTCACCAGCAATGGAGCAACAATTACTAGCATAGGCCTACTGGTCTTTTGGTATGTAACAATTGCTTGAAATTGATCATTTAGTTATGAAGCTTGCATTTGGAATTTGCTGTTAAAATAAATTATTACTGTGGCGGAGACGCACCATAGGCGAGGTTCTTCACTTGCGCTCGCCAAACTCCACCAGTGGAGAGGGCTTTTTTCTCTTGTTGAAATGTTTGCTGTTGCTTTCACACATTTAAATACATAGGCCCTATGTGGTCAATCTATATTTCATCCAATACTACAATAATTGCTAGCGTTTCATCATTCCATCCCTGTACCATTTATTGCAACACAGACATTTCTGTTTCATGTTTGATAGGCCTACAATACATTTTCATTTAGCCAACCATTTTGTACCCTACTCTGAGTGGGCGCAATGTTTACAGTGCACATGAACGTTCGCAAGATTAATGAGGTAGAAGTTCTGTTTATTTAATTCAATGTACGGTTTCCTTCGTTCATATTTTCCGGGTTATGTCGGAGTTCCGTGTGTCTGTGTCCTTTGTCTCTGCCATTATGGTTGTGCGTAATAGGAGCGCATAGTGCTCAGTGGCCTTCGCTCCACGCTTTGGAGTCAGAACATTGAATAAGAGAAAAGGATTGTTCCATGTATGCATGTTGTTGAAATATCATTAATAATCATTAAGTCTGATTAAGACGAATGTACCAATGTAACAATAGATGTGGAAATTCCCATTTACATTGTAAAACCAGTTTATTGGTTGTAATTGCCAATTGGGTAATTGTATGGTCCTGGGGGCCAAGTGCTTATATTATGTAGGCCTACCTGTTTAAGCTCCTGTTAGACAGATATATTTTCTCAAGGGGAGGCTGTACAGCGTTGCCCTCTACCTGTGTCTGTTCAAATTGTATCAGGCTTAACCTGTCCTGAGGCTATTTATTTTGGGCTATTGCCTGTGTATATTTGGTAAATCTACTTGTATGTTTTGTATGGCGCTTTCACCATTGGATCACCAAGACCTGTAAATAAATCTACGCTCTGAGCACGTCATCCTGCCTTGCCTTCTGCTGATTTCATGCCCTTATGACTGCTACAAGGTTCATATTTTACAATTACATAGGCTAGTCAAAATGTGTTGGAGACTAAATCATGAAAAGGGCTGTCTGGTAGCCTCAATAAATAGACAAAGATTTGGAGTTGAACAAGTCGTTGCATGTATAGATCTTTTTTAAACTTGATTTAAGACTTGAAAACTTCTGACTCGACTTGACTTGCTCTTAGAATGCACGACTTGGACTTGACTCGAGTCTTGACCTATTATACTTGGGACTCGGACCTTGTGACTTGAGACTTGCTTGTGACTCGGATTATAGTGACTTGGTCCCACCTCTACCTTTCACACACAAACACAGTCCCTTTCAGGGTCAGGTTAAAGGGCGGGTCAAGATCTAAGCCCCTAGCTGGCTAATCAGAGCCACTGAGATCAAAGACACAAAAACAGAGAGACGAAACAAAGAGGAGGAGGGGGGGGGGGTATTGAAAATATATTTTTATGAATGTAGAGAGAGGAGGAACAGTCAGAGGGGGGTAGAGAAACTTGAGAGCGATAAATAAGGTGGAGAGAGCAACAGAGAGAGGGAGGATGAAGGAATAAGAGAGCGAGGGTGAGATGAGATGAGACACATAGCGCCTGACTGATGTATCCTTCATCTGTGTATGGGTTACCATTTCGACAGCCCCGGCTTCTGTCCCCTCACCATGGAAACCACCACGGTCGCCAGTCTTGGTTACAGGGACATTACACACTCCATTACCCATCAGTCCCCCTGGGGCCCTACCATCCTTTATCAATAGACTCAACTCTAACACAATACTAATACTAACTAATACTAATGTTTGCACACACCCACAGGATAAGAGCGTCTGCTAAATTAATTTAATTTACTGGCTTATAAATATAAAAATGAGTAATTTAGCAGACGCTCTTATCCAGAGCAACTTACAGGAGCAATTACGGTTAAGTGCCTTGCTCAAGGGCACATCAGCAGATTTTTCACCAAGTCGGCACGGGGATTCAAACTAGCGACCTTTTGATTAGTGGCGCAACGCTCTAACCACTATTGCTACCTGCCGCTTCTGTGCTGCCAGTAATTTTCAGTAACCTACTGGCTACCGTTCCATTTAGCGTTATTGCATCAAATCTACTGAAACACAAATGTACAGCATATTACTGGAACACCTGTCTACAGCAACATGCTGTATTTCTAGAATTTACAGTGCATTACTGGAAGCACAGTGGTAAGTAAACTGTTGCAGACTTACAGTCCAGGCAACTAGTGCCAACGATGGGCAGTATTTCTGTTCCATGTATTTGATATAGGTATTTCAATAGTTTCAATAGCTATTTTGTCATTTGTATTTCACTGGCCTGAACTACAATTTATGTATTTTGTAACAGTTTAATTAGAATGCATGATTTCCTAATACAAAAATAAACTTGCAAATAGCCCACTTAACTATAACAACATTCTCGGTAACAATATTTTTACTTGCTATGACTGTGCTATGTTCTTGTTTATTTACCGGTACCTTAGTTTAATGCACTGACTGTAAGTCACTGTGGATCAGAGTGTCTGCTAAATTACCTAAATGTAAAAATGAACACTTGCAAAGAACACGCCTGGGTATCATTCTAATTAGCTCCGCCCCCGAACTAGGGCTAATTTGATCAAAATACAAATAGTCTAAGGGTGGATCTCAGAATAATACCCAGCTGTGTGCTTTGCAATTTAATTTTTACATTTAGGTAATTTAACAGGCGCTCTTGTCCAGAGCGACTTAGTCAGTGCATTAAACTAAGGTTGATAAGAAAACACGTCATAGCATGTAAAACCTTTCTGTAACCATTACTGAGAATTTTGTTGTAATTAAGGATACATTGGCCTTCAAGGTATTTTGTATTTCTAACAAGATACCTTTTGGCTAGTGCCAAGTACATTACTGTAATATTCACAGGAACTTGCCACCAGCTTCCTGTAAGTTACTGTAATATCAGAGCAACGATAGAGTACAAAACTGTAGAATTAACCTACTATACTGTAAGAAATGCTACTATACTCATAATATTGGTATTTTTCCAGTATTTTACTGTAATTACATGAGATTGGTGCAAGCAGGTTGGCTGCTAGGTATTTGTAAATTACAACATATTTATGAATATTTTGTGTTTTATATCACTTGCACCTCTAGAGGGCTAAACAAAGGCTTCCAAACTGGCCGTGACTACAGCACAAAACAGACAAAAAGGATTTGCCAAAACACGTAAAGGTTTAAGACTTGCTCCCCTATACACATTGAATTGATAGGGCACTATGACCACATATCAGTTCAATTGGTACAGCATTCTCACTAACGGGTGCAACAAATATTGCCACGACTCGAAATATGTTAATGAGGTCAGCAATTCTTTCCCTTCCTACAAAATCTTTTCACAAAACACCATAATTTACAGAATGCAGCAGTAAATATACAGCAAAACAGCAACAGTATTTTATTGTTAAACTGTACTGTAATAAAATTACAGCAATTGCTAACAGTGTAATTATTTTATTAGGTACACTACCCCATTTATGAAAATGGTTCGCTCCTACAGACAGTGAGTCAAGTGGCCGTGGCTTGCTATATAAAGCAGGCAGACAGGCATCCACTTACTGTTCAATTGAACATTAGAATGGGCAAAACGAGTGATCTAAGCGACCTTGAGCTTGGTATGATCGTTGGTGCCAGGCGTGCCGGTTCAATTATCTCAGAAACAGCCGGCCTCCTGGACTTTCCACGCGCGACAGTGTCTAGGGTTTACCGAGAATGGTGCGACAAACAAAAAACATCCAGTTAACGGCAGTCCTGTGGGCGAAAACAACTTGTTGATAAAAGGTTGAAGGAGAATGGAAAGAATCGTGCAAGCTAACAGGCGGGCCACAAACAGGCAAATAACGGAACAGTACAACAGTGGTGTGCAGAACGGTATCTCGGAACGCACAACTCGTCGGGGTCCTTGTCACGGATGGGCTATTGCAGCAGACGACCACACCGGGTTCCACTCCTATCAGCTAAAAACAAGAAGAAGCGGCTCCAACACTGGACAATTGAGGAGTGGAAAAACATGGCCTGGTCCAATGAATCCCGGTTCCTGTTGCGTCATGCTGTTGGCAGAGTCAGGATTTGGCGTAAGCATGATTCCATGGCCCCAACATGCCTGGTGTCAACGGTACAGGCTGGTGGCGTAATGGTGTGGGGAATGTTTTCCTGGCACACGTTAGTCCCTTGATACCAATTGAGCAAAAATGCCATGCCCCGAAGAATTCAGGCTGTTCTGGAGGCAAAGGGGTTCCGACCTGGTACTAGGTGTATTTAATAAACTGGCCACAGTGTATATTTTACATTTACATTTTAGTCATTTAGCAGACACTCTTATCCAGAGTGACTTACAGTTAGTGAATACATATATATATATATTTTTTTTATACTGGCCCCCCGTGGGAATCAAACCCACAACCTTGGCGTTGCGAACGCCATGCTCTATCAACTGAGCTACATCCCTGCCGGCCATTCCCTCCCCTACCCTGGACAACGCTGGGCCAATTGTGCGCCGCCCATGAGTCTCCCGGTCACGGCCGGCTGCGACAGAGCCTGGATTCGAACCAGGATCTCTAGTGGCACAGTTAGCACTGCGATGCAGTGCCTTAGACCACTGCGCCACTCAGGAGCTTATATATTACAGCATACCAATTAATATTTGGTGTTTTATATCACTTGCACTTGTAGAGGCCTTAACAAAGGGCTACAGACCAAAAGGACATGGCTAAACACTCAACCATTAAATGTTTGAGACTTGTTGCCACTCATCTGTCCCCTATACACATTCCATTTTTAGGGAACTACTACCACATTTCAGTTAAATTGGTACAGCACTCCTTGTAGCTCAGTTGGTAGAGCATGGCGCTTGCAACGCCAGGGTTGTGGGTTCGTTTCCCACGGGGGGCCAGTATGAAAAATTTATGCACTCACTAACTGTAAGTCGCTCTGGATAAGAGCGTCTGCTAAATTACTAAAATGTAAATGTAAAATGTAGTGGGTGCAACAAATATAGCCTCTTACAAGGCACGCCACAAAATATGTCAATAAGCCAGAAAAAACAATACCATGCACCCACTAGTGTTCAAAATGTATTTGGCGCTCCAAAGATACAGTATGGTACTGTATTCTGTGGGGCGGTACTGATTTACAGTAAATTACAGGCAGCACAGTAGCCAGTAAATTACTGTTGATTTACAGGAAAAGGTTTTTAGATTCCAAAATTATGGTATGGTACTGTATTCTGTGTGTACAGCTTTCTCATTAATAGGTGCAACAAATTTTGCAGGTTTTCCTACTTACAAAGCATGTAGAGGTCTGTCATTTTTATCATAGGTACACTTCAACAAAAATCCAGAAAATCACATTGTATGATTTTTAAGTAATTAATTTGCATTTTATTGCATGACATAAGTATTTGATACATCAGTAAAGCAGAACTTAATATTTGGTACAGAAACCTTTGTTTGCAATTACAGAGATCATATGTTTCCTGTAGGTCTTGACCAGGTTTGCACACACTGCAGCAGGGATTTTGGCCCACTCCTCCATACCTTCTCCAGATCCTTCAGGTTTTGGGGCTGTCGCTGGGCAATACGGACTTTCAGCTCCCTCCAAAGATTTTCTATTGGGTTCAGGTCTGGAGACTGGCTAGGCCACTCCAGGAACTTGAGATGCTTCTTACGGAGCCACTCCTTAGTTGCCCTGGCTGTGTGTTTCGGGTCGTTGTCATGCTGGAAGACCCAGCCACGACCCATCTTCAATGCTCTTACTGAGGGAAGGAGGTTGTTGGCCAAGATCTCGTGATACATGGCCCCATCCATCCTCCCCTCAATACGGTGCAGTCGTCCTGTCCCCTTTGCAGAAAAGCATCCCCAAAGAATGATGTTTCCACCTCCATGCTTCACGGTTGGGATGGTGTTCTTGGGATGCAACTCAGCATTCTTTGTCCTCCAAACACGACGAGTTGAGTTTTTACCAAAAAGTTATATTTTGGTTTCATCTGACCATATGACATTCTCCCAATCCTCTTCTGGATCATCCAAATGCACTCTAGCAAACTTCAGACGGGCCTGGACATGTACTGGCTTAAGCAGGGGGACACGTCTGGCACTGCAGGATTTGAGTCCCTGGCGGCGTAGTGTGTTACTGATGGTAGGCTTTGTTACTTTGGTCCCAGCTCTCTGCAGGTCATTCACTAGGTCCCCCTGTGTGTTTCTGGGATTTTTGCTCACCGTTCTTGTGATCATTTTGACCCCACGGGTGAGATCTTGCGTGGAGCCCCAGATCGAGGGAGATTATCAGTGGTCTTGTATGTCTTCTATTTCCTAATAATTGCTCCCACAGTTGATTTCTTCAAACCAAGCTGCTTACCTATTGCAGATTCAGTCTTCCCAGCCTGGTGCAGGTCTACAATTTTGTTTCTGGTGTCTGACAGCTCTTTGGTCTTGGCCATAGTGGAGTTTGGAGTGTGACTGTTTGAGGTTGTGGACAGGTGTCTTTTATACTGATAACAAGTTCAAACAGGTGCCATTAATAAAGGTAACGAGTGGAGGACAGAGGAGCCTCTTAAAGAAGAAGTTACAGGTCTGTGAGAGCCAGAAATCTTGTTTGTAGGTGACCAAATACTTATATTCCACCATAATTTGCAAATAAATTCATAAAAAATCCTACAATGTGATTTTCTGGAGAAAAAAATTCTCAATTTGTCTGTCATAGTTGATGTGTACCTATGATGAAAATTACAAGCCTCTCTCATCTTTTTAAGTGGGAGAACTTGCACAATTGGTGGCTGACTAAATACTTTTTTTCCCCACTGTAAATGATCATAACAAAACATATTTGGTAGTGGAATAACATTTGGGGAAATCGGTTCTAGACTGTTTTCCTTATCTATTATTATTATTATTATTATTATTATTATTATTATTATTATTATTACTTTTATTAAATAGCCTGCCTAAAATATATCACGAGTCTTGTAAAACCAGGTAGAATTGCAGGAAATTAGGTTCAAAACTCCCAGAAATGCATAGGCCCCTCAAATTAAACAAAATCAAGCTGGTGGTATATTTAATATAGGCTATCTCGATAAACAATACTACAAAAGTGAATAAGGGGGCCCTGGGGAAAACGGTTAGGAACCCCTGATCTAGAGTGTAACGCTCTATTGGACAAATGTGTTCCTTCAGCACCCTCCCTCTTCCTCTCTCCTTCTCTACCGCTTTCATGATCGGCCAGTGAAGAGGGCATACCGTGCGAGTAGAAATCAGGCCCAGCGTGGAGGAGGTCGTCCTAATTCTCAGGACATGCTCTTTCAGGTTTAAACAATTAAAACCGCAGAGAGAGAAAATTGACATTCAATAACAGAATCAGCTGCTTTGCATTTGGCAGTAATGGTTTGAGGCTCCATCGGCCGCTACTGAAGTGTATGTTACCTGTATGTCCTGCAGTAGTTCTTGTTTCCTGCGGCGTATGCTCTCCAACTCCTGTTTCTCCTCGGGACTCAGATCGTCAGGCACTGAGACAGGGAGAGGAAGAGAGATAAAGGGAGAGAGAAGTAGAGAGTGAGGATAACAGTGCTCTGGGTCACCATGGCAACGCACAGCCTACATCCATCAAATTACACCCCAAACTCCAAACATGAGTAGCAAATCCATGTGCTATTTCATCAGGGGAGGAGAAGAGAACAGAATGGATTTACATACAAGCTTATGAAGTAATCTCTCTCATGGCAGCTCCTATCAGACCACAGCGGCATAGTTTAGAGGTCAATGTGTGTAACAGGCCCCCCTTTCATAGCACTACTGCCACTGGCTGTGTGGTGGCTACACCTTCAACACTGTAGGCCTCTGCCTGTTTACAGTCCTTACACACACACACACACACACACACACACACACACAGATACAATTGAGAAATATCCACGAAATGTACAGAACCACAGGTAGGTTATTTAGGCTACTAAACAACAGTTGCAGACTTCTCAAGGTATTCTACAACATAAATTGAAATGACCTGCTAAAGTTCTCAAACGTTCTCAATTTTATCTATTGAAGACTGGTGTGACGTGTCTTTTGTACACGTAGGCCTAGTACTCAACTAAGAGGTGTGTATACAGTGCATTCGGAAAGTATTCAGACCCCTTCACTTTTTCCACATTTTGTTAAGTTACACCGTAACTCTAAAATTGATTAAATAAATAAAATCTACACACAATACCCCATAATGCCGAAGCAAAAACTGGTTTTTAGATATTTATGCACATTTATTAAAAATAAAAAACTAATACCTTATTTACATAAGTATTCAGACCCTTTGCTATGAGACACGAAATTGAGGTCAGGTGCATCCTGTTTCCATTGATCATCCTTGAGATGTTTCTACAACTTGATTGGAGTCCACCTGTGGTAAATTCAATTGATTGGACATGATTTGGAAAGGCACACACCTGTCTATATAAGGTCCCACAGTTGACAGTGCATGTCAGAGCAAAAACCAAGCCATGAGGTCAAAGGAATTGTCCGTAGACACTCAATTAGTATTCGGTAGCATTGCCTTTAAATTGTTTAACTTGGGTCAAACGTTTCGGGTAGCCTTCCACAAGCTTCCCACAATAACCTGGGTGAATTTTGGCCCATTCCTCCTGACAGAGCTGGTGTAACTGAGTCAGGTTTGTAGGCCTCCTTGCTCGCACACACTTTTTCAGTTCTGCCCACAAATGTTCTATTGGATTGAGGTCAGGGCTTTGTGATGGCCACTCCAATACCTTGACTTTGTTGTCCTTAAGCCGTTTTGCCACAACTTTGGAAGTATGCTTGGGGTCATTGTCCATTTGGAAGACCCATTTGCGACCAAGCTTTAACTTTCTGACTGATGTCTTGAGATGTTGCTTCAATATATCCACATAACGTTCTATCTATTTTGTGAAGTGCACCAGTCCCTCCTACAGCAAAGCACCCCCACAGCATGATGCTGCCACCCCCGTGCTTCACGGTTGGGATGGTGTTCTTCGGCTTGCAAGCGTCCCCCTTTTTCCTCCAAACATAACGATGGTCATTATGGCCAAACAGTTATATTTTTGTTTCATCAGACCAGAGGACATTTCTCCAAAAAGTACAATCTTTGTCCCCATGTGCAGTTGCAAACTGTAGTCAGGCTTTTTTATGGCGGTTTTGGAGCAGTGGCTTCTTCCTTGCTGAGCGGCCTTTCAGGTTATGTCGATATAGGACTCATTTTACTGTGGCTATAGATACTTTTGTACCTGTTTCCTCCAGCATCTTCACAAGGTCCTTTGCTGTTGTTCTGGGATTGATTTGTACTTTTGGCACCAGAGTACGTTCATCTCTAGGAGACAGAACGCATCTCCTTCCTGAGCGGTATGACGGCTGCGTGGTCCCATGGTGTTTATACTTGCGTACTATTGTTTGTACAGATGAACGTGGTACCTTCAGGCGTTTGGAAATTGCTCCCAAGGATGAACCAGACAAGGTCTACCATTTTCTTGGCTGATTTCTTTTGATTTTCCCATGATGTCAAGCAAAGAGGCACTGAGTTTGGAGGTAGGCCTTGAATAATAATCTGTCTGTAAACAATTGTTGGAAAAATTACTTGTGCCATGCACAAAGATGTCCTAACCGACATGCCAAAACTATAGTTTGTTAACAAGAAATTTGTGGAGTGGTAGAAAAACGAGTTTTAATGACTCCAACCTAAGTGTATGTAAACTTCCGACTTCAACTGTATCTACAGAAATAAGACAGATTATTTTAATTTTATTTTTAGTCATTTAGCAGACGCTCTTATCCAGAGCGACTTACAGGAGCAATTAGGGTTAAGTGCCTTGCTCAAGGGCACATCGACAGATTTTTCACCTAGTCGGCTCGGGGATTAGAACCAGCGACCTTTCGGTTACTGGCACAACGCTCTTAACCACTAAGCTACCTGCCGCCCTAGATCCTGCTTCTGTTGCCTGTTTGAGTGTTTGGTTAATAGCCTACTGATTCCGTGAGCACCAAGCCTCAGGCAACCACAACATGTCGGAGAAACAATCTTTGCTATGCTCTAATAAAGGCTTTACACTTTTTTTTTCATTAGACCAGCCTCTCTGGTATTATTTATAATTTATTTAGTGTTGTTTACACTGTTCCAAATTGTCAGGAAAAGTATATTTATAATAATAATAATAATAACCCTCCTTTTCCCTTGATCTTCTTATTGTTATTATTACTATTATGATCATCATTATAATAATAAGTAATGTCATCATTAGTAGGCTTAGTATAGCAGCTTTGTATAACCACCATCAAGCTGTAGGCCTAAGAGCGCATCCTGTTTAGTCTTAATACCGTAACAATATTTTTTTTTACATTGGATAAAAGCAGAGACACAGAGCTACAAAATTGTATATCATACAGTGCATTTGAGGAACAATGGGAAAGTAATTCTGCTTTGAAAGTTTATAAACTTGTAACCTCACTTTTGAGAAAATGGCCTTTCAATGTTTTGGTACATACTGGAGAGCTCTTCTTTGTCTACACCCATTCAGCATCGCTCACACCCTCTTAAAGCTCCAACAATCTCTCTACGGGTTGATCCGAGCGTTCTGTCCTAACAACAGCAGTCAAGCACCCAAGCTAACTAGGTAACGTTGGCTAGCTTGCTAGCAACTTCCAGACACAAATGAGAGAACAGCTCACTGACCATTTTACTCACCCTAGCAGAGCTGGTTAGGCTGTTTTTATGTTATCCAGAGCATTGGTGACTGCAACTGTGCTGCTTGCAACAATTTACGCTTTTTTGCCAACGTTTACTGACACCGGCCATTTTCAACGGGTGTTGAGCATTCGTAAATTCGTCAGTTATTCTGCGCTCTGGCACACTCAGACGAGAGTGCTCTGAAATCGGAGTAGATAGCCAGAGCGAATTTACCAGCTACGTCTATCAACTGTTGTCGCAGTGTCATTCTATTGAAATTGATACTTGCATAGTGGAGTTTTTTGTTAAGACATGTAGCTAGCTAAACAATGAACCATAACCCCAACTCATTACGTTACTACCCTGCATGAATCTGCAGGTAGATAACCAACCAGGTTCAATGTTTGCTAGCTAACATTAGGCTATAACTAGCAAAGCAAATGGCTCTGAGATACGAATAATAAGATCATACATGTAACGTTAGCTAGCGAGCCAGCCAGCTAACAGTAGCTAGCTAGCTAACAGTACACTTTAACTTGAAATGAAAACGACTGTCAAAATTAGAAACGTGTAATATCTGAAAATGTAGATAGCTAGACTATCTTACCCGTATACATCATGGTTGGACGCTTCTCCCTGTCACGGATGCTATGGTTGCCCTTAGTTTGAAGATGTAATCCGGAGACAGGTGTTTTCTCCATCTCCTCAGCTATCATACTCCAATTCCACTGATTTCAAAACTCTGTCCTCCCGAAAGTGGAGAGCAACACTTATGCAGTTCTACTACACGATGTATATATTTTTTTAAGCAGCGTTAGACAGGATTACCTACACATACTGACCAGCCTAATAGACAGAAGCTTGCTATATGGCAGACCAATCCAAACTCATCTCTCGGCATGTCCAGCCCACTCATTATCTCAGCCAATCATGGCTGAGATAATGAGGTTGAGGTATTTTTCTGTGGCTAAACCAACTACGCTTGTAATTTAACAATTTTATACATATTCACAGATAATAACAAACTTGTATGCTAAGGCACATAAAAGTTCACATATTCCAGAAGGTATATCTGCCAAAAAACGGCTCTACTGTGAAGTAGTGACCCGCGACATATGCCAAGTTTCCTGAAACAAGTCACATATGCTATAGGTCAGGCCCTATTGGTCACATGCGATGCATACGTGTCACGTAAAGAGAGCAAGGGTTGAAGTAATGTTTTTCCTAAACAAATTAGGGATTTCGGTAACATAACTTTTCAGTCAATAATAGCTGTAATTATGTTGCAGTTTCAGCAACATGGACAGCGCGATACACACTATTGATGTTCTGTGGTGGTCGCTGCAACAGGGAGGAGTAAGAGACAACGGGTGCTAGTCACACAGTCACTCGTTGTTTTTTTTAACACAGTGCAGCAAGTTTGAGCCAGGTCCAGCACAATCAAAACAATTGCGGTCGGACTCCCTCTAGTCAATTGTGTGTCTTAATTATTTCATCAAACAGTTTGCTTAAAGCATCAGACAAGCTCAGTGCATATAGTTGATTTGATTAAAACACATAGGATGTGTCTATATATGGAAAAATACACGTTTAAACATTTTGACCACTCGATTGGTTGAAAGAACAGACGACTATGGATCAGCTTAATATTGCAGATAGATTGTATCTTCTATCAATGTAATTGTCTGCATCACTTCCAATCCCCCATGTTTTTTATATATATACTCCCCTTTATTACTTTTCAACCCCGCCATCCTTTCCCTACTTGGAGTAAATTAGTGAACAACAATGCACAGGCCTCTACTTCCGATCTATACTTAGTATCTACACCTTATGGACAGAGTTAATTTTACAATAATTATATTATATATATATATATAATTATTATTATTTTTTGCTCCTGAACTTCTTCTACTCTCAACCTCTCCGATCATTTTCATGATGTCCTATTGTTTATTATTTTTGTCGGACAGCCCTAGTACACACATTTTACATTTACGTCATTTAGCAGAGTGACTTACAGTGGTGAGTGCATACATTTATTTTTTTTCGTCTCCATACTGGTCCCCGTGGGAATCGAACCCAAAACCCTGGCGTTGCAAGCGCCATTCTCTACCAACTGAGCCACACACACACACACAAACACACACACACACGTTCCTACCGGAGTGAGTTTGTCTCTCCCAGTCCTCCCACTGTTCCCAGTCTAACACAGGTCCAGACACAGGTGTCTCCCAGTACACCCTTTATTCTGTCTACGAGTATCCACAGACCCCACTCTCACACACTCTCTAGCCTTGTCTACTGTGCCAGGAGACGTGCAGTTCCAGTAGTAGACAGTTGTCCCAGTCCAGCCCAGAAATACTCCAGTCCAGCTCAGGATAGCTCACTAGTATCAGCGAGTCTCGCAGTTAAGAGTTATGCCCGAGTCCAGTCCAGTTTAAATATAGTCCAGTCCAGTTTAAAAATTAGTCCAGTCCAGATTAAATCTAGTCCAGTTTAAATCTAGTCCAGTCTTAGTCCTTGTCTAATCCATTCTCACAGTAGCAGTACTCTCTCAATAATATAGTCCAGACTTTTCTCCCAGTACAGCAACCCAGTATTAGTTCTTCTTTCCCAGTATAACCCAATTGTATCCCAGTCCAGTCCAGTACTGGCTGTATAACCGACTGTCCCAGTCCCTCTGAGCCTCCTGCCCCAGTCTGGCCCTCCAATCCTGTGGTGCGATACTAAAATAACCAACACGGCCCACCTCTCCCCTCAGCAGCTGGGCAGACTGTCCTTAACTCTTAACCTACCAGGCTTACCATCTGTCTGTCACACCACCACACTACATACTCCTAATCCAACACAGAGACAGAGAGAGACACAGAGAGACACAGACACAGAGAGACAGGAGGATGACAAAGAACAAGGTAAGAGGCTAGCTGCTCCACCCCACCAGAGACAGAGAGCGAGAGCAAGTGTGTGAGTGTGAGCCAGAGGAGTGTTCAGCTCAATCGCTCTAACCTTTTGTTGAAAGACCACTGAAACCCTCCCTCAAGCTCAACTCCTCCCTCTTTCCTGCCAAGCATTAGGCCTATACACAGTCTCCATCCTGTGGACACACACACATAGGCCTAGATATGTGTGTGTGTGTGTGGTTCTACTCTACACTCATGACTGTCGAATTGTACACCAATATCCTCCAGCTCTGAATATGATCTCTGACTTATAAACAAACCATCATGTAACAAGGGGTCCTCTGTTCCACAAAATCACATGAATGTGAACACACACACAGCTCATATGAACAGTGGGTGAATTATTTCATTATCTACTATTTTTTTAATCAGGCAACATGAACAACTTGCCCTCCAAGAGACGCTAAAAAAAACTATTCAGTGGTGGTCGGTGCTGTTTAACATGAGAGAGGATGATTATTTTTTTTATGAGCATGACTGTCATTCATATTCCATTCACCCAGCTCAATGTAACATTGATAGGTTTAGGCTACTACATGATACTTGAATTTTCCCTGTACCCATCATGAGGTTGCTACAACCTAGCTTATGAATTAAAGTTTACAACATGGATAGGTGCACAGGTCGAGATAATTTTGAGTCATCAAGGTGGAAAGACAGTGACACATTCAATACCGCCTTGCACACTCCTGCCTGCATCGAGCTGATCTAGGGTGTAATCATTAGTCCAACAGTTGCAAATTAATTTATATTGGAGGAATTCAGGTATGTTTATCCCCGTTTCAGAAATGTTTTTCAACAGAATCGGTGGAATGAATACACCCCTGATCATACGCAAACACAGTTCACTTTCATAGCAGCATGATCACTTTGCTCATTCTATATATATATATAATTCCTTCTAGCAACTATCTACGCACTCTCCTCTTCTCACCTTTTCCCTTCGCTTGTGGACTTCAGTGCACAACAAATCAGCAGTCTGTGACCAGCCGGAAAAAAAACACAACCTACACACAACCTACATCGTTGTCACGTCAAAGTCAACATAGCTACTAGAACTAGTGCGTTAGTAAATGCACTACAATCATGCAGTACAGCGTACAGTCAGAAAGACGTTTAGCAGTTACAACGGCGGGCCCTGGTGGCAATACATTAATACAACCAAAAGCTTACCTTGACTTGGAAGAGTTCCAGTATTGGCTAGCCATAGCCAGCTAGCTAACATAGCATCCCTCTCTGTTTGAGCCGGGTATTTTGAGTAGGCTAAACTAGCTATCTGCATTCACTAGCTAAGTGAACGTTTTAAAAAATACAAACAAACCTCTCTCTGAATAAATTAATTTGTTAAAAACTGTTCAACTATTGTCTTTCTCTCTTTGAGTCAACTACTCACCACATTTTATGCACTGCAGTGCTAGCTAGCTGTAGCTTATGCTTTCAGTACTAGATTCATTCTCTGATCCTTTGATTGGGTGGACAACATGTCAGTTCATGCTGCAAGAGCTCTGATAGGATGGAGGACATCCTCCGGAAGTTGTCATAATTACTGTGTAAGTCTATGGAAGGGGGTGAGAACCATGAGCCTCCTAGGTTTTGTATTGAAGTCAATGTACCCAGAAGAAGACAGAAGCTAGCTGTCCTCCGGCTACACCATGGTGCTAACCCTACAGAGTGCTGCTGAGGCTACTGTAGACCTTCATTGCAAAACAGCGTCTTTTAATCAATTATTTGGTGACATGTGATATATTTAGTATGTTTTATCTAAAAAGGATAACTTTAATGTTTCACTATTTTTATTTTGCTGAAATTCACTATTTTCACTATTTTGCTGATGGTCCTCCCCTTCCTCCACTGAGCAGTCTCCTATTACTCAATGTGTGCTCTTAGGTTGGACTGCTGTGTCTCAGTTTCTGATATAAATCTGCAAAGAACCTATTAAGTCCTGGAAAGACCTGTATAGGCCTATTAGCAGTGTCAAAATGCTAGATATAGTATTAGTATTGATACTGTTATTCAGCCACTAGGGGTCCCCCTCTCCTCACTGCACCACTGAGCTCAACTCCAGTTAGGTGAACTAGACATGCATTGGTGACTAACCTTGCCTGAGACCTGAAGACTTGTGTTAGCGCACTGATCTGCTGATTGCTCATTAAGGTGTTGTGTGCCATGACTGAGAGGTTCCCCAACCACTGGCTAACTGGCACACACACACACAATCATGTGGTTGTGGTGAGCTCCCTGGTCACACACACCCTCTGTGTCTGATACTGAGAAAGATGAGGCCAAAGGGAAAGAGAGAGGGATGAGAGGAGATTCAGATAGAGTGGAGAGAGAGAGAGACTGGGAGAGAGAGATATACAGATAGAGTGGAGAGAGAGAGAGACTGGGAGAGAGAGAGATACAGATAGAGTGGAGAGAGCGAGAGAGAGGAGTGGTCCTCTGTAGCTCAGCTGGTAGAGCACGGCACTTGTAACGCCAAGGTAGTGGGTTCAATCCCCGGGCCCACCCATACACAAAAATGTATGCACGCATGACTGTAAGTCGCTTTGGATAAAAGCGTCTGCTAAATGGCATATTATTATTATTATTATTATTATAGATACAGATAGAGTGGAGAGAGAGAGAGGAGAGAGATACAGATAGAGTGGAGAGAGAGATACAGATAAAGTGGAGAGAGAGAGATACAGATAGAGTGGAGAGAGAGAGAGACACAGAGAGAGAGAGAGAGAGAGAGAGAGAGTGGGTAAGTCTCAATAAGTTTTACTCGACTCCTATCGCCTCTCTCCTCCATCCTCTCCTGCTTTTGAAAAAGGTCAAAGGTAATCGAGGAGAGGGAATGTGGAAACAAGTGCCCTTGTATGAAATGAGACTCTCCTCCACTCGCAGGTCATCAGGCAAATTACGTTTACAGGGGTGGAATCCCAAAATAAATGTGTAAAGTGATAAAAACAAATGTAGCTAGATGTGCAAGACATTTTATAGATAAAAGGAAAAGTATGGTATCATTATTAAATGTTTGCATGCTTTTCTCCTTCGAGAAAACAACAGCCAATTCAATGGGCGTGTGGAGGATTTAAAATACTTCCGCGCTAGTTGCCGGGAGGATACTCTAGTGCATCCTCTGCTGAAGTAGGCAGGGATTTTTCTGCCATAGAAACCCTTGTAAGCGTTTTTTTTTTTTTCCCAATGTTCGGGATGGAAAAACGCTTTCAGTGTAAACTTAAACCAGATATAATGTATGCAGAAAAGATAACAGACCTTTTTTTTTTTTTTTTTTATCTTTGAGAACTAACAATCACCAAAATAAAAAAGCTAGACAGTCAAGGGATTTGAAAATTCCCAAAACAATTAATTTAGCAGTATTGATTTTGTTATTAAGTTCGAGCAAAAGAACACAGCATTAGCCATGGCAAAATGCATAGAATTGCAGCTCAACTCAGCTCCATGGCAGAATATGTAGAATCCCTAGAAATTAGCTTGAAAACTGCAACATTCTCTCTCATGGAAAATTGCAGGAAATTGGCAAAAAAAATATGCAAATTGCACACACAAAAAATAAATACAAGATGGGGGCCTTTAAAATGTTCTCTAAAATTCTCACTGTCTGTCTGTCAATTGGGAAAATTCATATTGATCCAGGCACACATATAGGCCAAAACAAACCACTCACCAGTGGCAATACTGCACACAAATCACACACACTTTGTGACAACTGTTTACCTATACAAATACACATTTGATTGATTAAATTGACACCTACCACCCCACACAACACAACCTTTAAGAGCAGAAGAGCATCCCCACAACATATGTGTACACACACACACACACACACACACACCTTTAAATGCAGCCTCTGTATATCCTTTTAACTTAATCAATGGACCCTTTCATCATATTTATAGACACACGCATTATGAATTCAGTGTTACACAATGCACACATAGTTGCATGGCCTCAATTCAGTCCGCTCAATAAACCTATTGTTCTAAGGTCGTCTGGAAATTAGCATAAGAAGGAAGCCAGACTATAGACCTGTTGCTCTGAAGGCTGCGTAAATTAACTTTTTAGCCAGTCAACCTGAAAAGGTACAGCTAAAACATTTGACTAACAGCCAACAGAAACAATGTAGCAATAACTTAGATGAAAGAGAAATAGCCTACAAGTATTAACTGTTTATAAAGCTAGGGCCTACATCAAATAGCCTCAGCTAGATAACGTTAGGCTAATTAGGTCGATCGCTACTTACCCACTCCGTCTTCCGACTTCAGAACCATCGTCTAGCCTTCCTGTAAACTACGAATCCTTTCAAAAACTTTACAGATTGCTACTTACGTAGCACCACTTTATTGGAGAGCTCAGATTAGAAATAATTTTGAGGAATTCTTTTTGTCGACTTTCTATCTTCAAATGTAACAGCTGTGAATTGAATCTGAACTGGGGCGTCCCATGCTGTAGAAACGAGGCGTGGTTTAGGAACAGTTACTACTGGGTAGAGAATCAGATGCTTTTCTATATGGAGCGAGAGATAGAAAGAGAGCGAGGTGAGAGTATACAACGACAGTAGAAAATGATAGACGAGAGAGGAAGAGAAAGAGTAAGAGGGAGAAAAATGGGACAATGGAGGGAGAGGGTTTTTATAGAGCAGCTGGGTGCTTGAATCAGAGCTTCATTCACTAAGTTTGGCCACAGAGAGAGGAAAACAGGATATGCTGCATGCTGAGAGAGGGGAGGAATATAGTCATAGAGAGCATTACAGGATATGCCACTGATATCTGCAGAACCAAGGAGGAAAAGTGTCTTAAAATAAGGTATACATCTGTATATATACAGTGCCTTGCAAAAGTATATAGACCCCTTGGATTTCTTCGAATGTTATTGTGTTACGAAGTGGGATTGAAATAGATTTAATTGTAATTTTTTAGATTTAAATTAATTAAAATATAGTTGTTGCATAAGTGTTCAGCCCCTTTGTTTAGGCAAGACTAAAATAGTTCAGGAGTAAAATTTTGCTTAACATATCACATAATAAGTTACTTGGACTCGGTTTGACATGATTTTTTAATGACTAACCCTTCCTCTGTCAAGGTTTGAATTTCAAGCACAGATTCAACTGCAAAGACCAGTGATTGGTAGATGGGCAGTGATTGGTAGATTGGTAACAATAACAAATCAGACATTGAATATCTCTTTAAGCATGGTCAAGTTAATAATTATGTTGTGGATTATATATTAAACCACCCAGACGCATCAAAGATACAGTTGTCCTACTGAACTGAGGTGCAGGACAGGAATGAAACTGCTCCGGGATGTTACCATGATTTGAAAACAGCTACAGAGTTCAATGTCTGTGATGGTAGAAAACTGATGATGGATCAACAACATTGTAGTGAATCCACAATAATGACGTAAATGGCAGAGTGAGAAGAAGAATACAAGTATACAAAATCATTTATATTCATCTTTTAAAAAATATATACTTTTTTCTTCCTCTTTGACATTACAGAGCATTTTGTGTAGATTGTTGACAAAGAATGCCAATTAAATACATTTTAGTCCCACTTTGTAACACAATAAAATGTGACGAAATCCAAGGGGTCTGAATACAGTGTCTTCGGAAAGTATTCAGACCCCTTGACTTTTTCCACATTTTGTTAAGTTACAGCCTTATTCTAAAATTGATTAAATAAATACAAATCCTCAGCAATCTACACACAATACCCCATAATGACGAAGCGAAAACTGGTTTTTAGATATTTATGGACATTTATTAAAAATAAAAAACAGAAATACCTTATTTACATAAGTATTCAGACCATTTGCTATGAGACACGAAATTGAGGTCAGGTGCATCCTGTTTCCATTGATCATCCTTGAGATGTTTCTACAACTTGATTGGAGTCCACCTGTGGTAAATTCAATTGATTGGACATGATTTGGAAAGGCACACACAAGTATTTGATACACTGCCGATTTTGGAGGTTTTCCTACTTACAAAGCATGTAGAGGTCTGTAATTTTTTATCATAGGTACACTTCAACTGTGAGAAACGGAATCTAAAACAAAAATCCAGAAAATCACATTGTATGATTTTTAACTAATTAATTTGCATTTTATTGCATGACATAAGTATTTGATACATCAGAAAAGCAGAACTTAATATTTGGTACAGAAACCTTTGTTTGCAATTACAGAGATCATACGTTTCCTGTAGGTCTTGACCAGGTTTGCACACACTGCAGCAGGGATTTTGGCCCACTCCTCCATACAGACCTTCTCCAGATCCTTCAGGTTTCAGGGCTGTCGCTGGGCAATACGGACTTTCAGCTCCCTCCAAAGATTTTCTATTGGGTTCAGGTCTGGAGACTGGCTAGGCCACTCCAGGACCTTGAGATGCTTCTTACGGAGCCACTCCTTAGTTGCCCTGGCTGTGTGTTTCGGGTCGTTGTCATGCTGGAAGACCCAGCCACGACCCATCTTCAATGCTCTTACTGAGGGAAGGAGGTTGTTGGCCAAGATCTCGCGATACATGGCCCCATCCATCCTCCCCCTCAATACGGTCCAGTCGTCCTGTCCCCTTTGCAGAAAAGCATCCCCAAAGAATGATGTTTCCACCTCCATGCTTCACGGTTGGGATGGTGTTCTTGGGGTTGTACTCATCCTTCTTCTTCCTCCAAACACGGTGAGTGGAGTTTAGACCAAAAGCTCTATTTTTAGCTCATCAGACCACATGACCTTCTCCCATTCCTCCTCTGGATCATCCAGATGGTCATTGGCAAACTTCAGACGGGCCTGGACATGCGCTGGCTTGAGCAGGGGGACCTTGCGTGCGCTGCAGGATTTTAATCCATGACGGCGTAGTGTGTTACTAATGGTTTTCTTTGAGACTGTGGTCCCAGCTCTCTTCAGGTCATTGACCAGGTCCTGCCGTGTAGTTCTGGGCTGATCCCTCACCTTCCTCATGATCATTGATGCCCCACGAGGTGAGATCTTGCATGGAGCCCCAGACCGAGGGTGATTGACCGTCATCTTGAACTTCTTCCATTTTCTAATAATTGCGCCAACAGTTGTTGCCTTCTCACCAAGCTGCTTGCCTATTGTCCTGTAGCCCATCCCAGCCTTGTGCAGGTCTACAATTTTATCCCTGATGTCCTTACACAGCTCTCTGGTCTTGGCTATTGTGGAGAGGTTGGAGTCTGTTTGATTGAGTGTGTGGACAGGTGTCTTTTATACAGGTAACGAGTTCAAACAGGTGCAGTTAATACAGGTAAAGAGTGGAGAACAGGAGGGCTTCTTAAAGAAAAACTAACAGGTATGTGAGAGCCGGAATTCTTACTGGTTGGTAGGTGATCAAATACTTATGTCATGCAATAAAATGCTAATTAATTACTTAAAAATCATACAATGTGATTTTCTGGATTTTTGTTTTAGAATCCGTCTCTCACAGTTGAAGTGTACCTATGATAAAAATTACAGACCTCTACATGCTTTGTAAGTAGGAAAACCTGCAAAATCGGCAGTGTATCAAATACTTGTTCTCCCCATGTCACACCCTGGCTCTGGGACTCTATATGTTGAGCCAGGGTGTGTGCATTCTATGTGTTCATTTTCTATGTTGGGTGTTCTAGGTTGTCTATGTCTATGTTTGCATGTGTGACTCCCAATCAGAGGCAACGAGTGTCAGCTGTCGGCTGGTTGTCTCTGATTGGGAGCCATATTTAAACTGTGTGTTTTCTCTTGGGTGTTGTGGGTTTTTGTTCCTTATTCGGTCAGTGTAACCGTGGACTTCACGAGTCGTGTTTTGTTTGTATTTAGTACTTTAATTAAATAAAGTCATGTTCGTTTCACACGCTGCGCCTTGGTCTACTCTCCTTTACGACGATCGTGACAGAAAAACCCACCGTACAAGGACCAAGCAGCGTGTCCAGGAGCAGGCAGCCTGGTCATGGGAGGAAGCGCCAGGAAAGGAGATGGAGAGGCTGGCGATGGCCCAGGTGGGCAAAGTGTGGTCCTGGGAGGACATGCTCGGGGGCAAGGGACCTTGGGGTAGGATCAAGGCCCTGGCGAGAGAGGAGCAGCGGCGTCAGCAGTGCCATCGTCGGACGGACGAGAGGCACCCCCAATCATTTTTTAGGGGGGGGCACACGGCATGGGCGACTGGGCAGCAGGAGGCTGCCACAGGGCGAAATAGGAGAAGAGGAGAGAAGGCCACCGGGTTACGGGAGCCATTGGCGAGAGGAGGGAAGGAAGTCGTAGAGGCACGGCGAGAGGGACTGAGGTGTATTGCCAGTCCGGTCCGGCCCGTTCCTGATCCCCGTTTAAAGCCAGTGGTGTGTGTTCCCAGTACGGTCCGGCCTGTCCCTGCTCCACGCACCAAACCTACGGTGTGCGTCGCCAGCCCAGCCCGGCCTGTCCCTGCTCCACGCATCAAACCTACGGTGTGCGTCGCCAGCCCTGCCCGGCCTGTCCCTGCTCCACGCATCAAACCTACGGTGTGCGTCGCCAGCCCTGTCCGGCCTGTCCCTGCTCCACGCACCAAACCTACGGTGTGCGTCGCCAGCCCAGCCCGGCCTGTCCCTGCTCCACGCATCAAACCTACGGTGTGCGTCGACAGCCCAGCCCGGCCTGTCCCTGCTCCACGCACCAAACCTACAGTGTGCGTCGCCAGCCCAGCCCGGCCTGTCCCTGCTCCCACGCACCAAGCCTACGGTGTGCGTCGACAGCCCTGCCCGGCCTGTTCCTGCTCCACGCACCAAACCTACGGTGTGCGTCGCCAGCCCAGCCCGGCCTGTCCCTGCTCCACGCACCAAGCCTACGGTGTGCGTCGACAGTCCTGTCCGGCCTGTCCCTGCTCCACGCACCAAGCCTACGGTGTGCGTCGACAGCCCAGCCCGGCCTGTCCCTGCTCCACGCACCAAGCCCACGGTGTGCGTCGTCAGCCTGGTCCAGCCCGTTCCTGCCACTCGCACCAAGCCAGGGGTGCGAGTCGTCAGCCTGGTTCAGCCCGTTCCTGCTACTTGCACCAAGCCCGGGGGGCGAGTCGTCAGCCTGGTAAGACCGGTCAGCTGCTCCACAACGGAGCGTAAGCAATCCGCTCCGTCAATGTCCAGTCCAGATCCAGCCAGCGGGTCAGACCGGACCAGGGGCGCTACGGGGAATTATGGAGGGTGGTGGTCAAGGCCGGAGCCGGAGCCGCCTCCGAGGAGGAATGCCCACCCAGCCCTCCCCTGTTTGGGGTTTTGTTGAGGCGCGGTCGCAGTCCGCGCCTTTAGGGGGGGGTACTGTCACACCCTGGCTCTGGGACTCTATATGTTGAGCCAGGGTGTGTGCATTCTATGTGTTCATTTTCTATGTTGGGTGTTCTAGGTTGTCTATGTCTATGTTTGCATGTGTGACTCCCAATCAGAGGCAACGAGTGTCAGCTGTCGGCTGGTTGTCTCTGATTGGGAGCCATATTTAAACTGTGTGTTTTCTCTTGGGTGTTGTGGGTTTTTGTTCCTTATTCGGTCAGTGTAACCGTGGACTTCACGAGTCGTGTTTTGTTTGTATTTAGTACTTTAATTAAATAAAGTCATGTTCGTTTCACACGCTGCGCCTTGGTCTACTCTCCTTTACGACGATCGTGACACCCCACTGTATCTATATAAGGTCCCACAGTTGCCAGTGCATGTCAGAGCAAAAACCAAGCCATGAGGTCAAAGGAATTGTCCATAGAGCTCCGAGACAGGATTGTGTCGAGGCACAGATCTGGGGAAGGGTACCAAAACTTTTCTGCAGCACTCCACCAATCAGGCCTTTATGGTAGAGTGGCCAGACGGAAGCCACTCCTCAGTAAAAGGCACATGACAGCCCGCTTGGAGTTTGCCAAAAGGCACCTAAAGACTCTCAGACCATGTGAAACAAGATTCTCTGGTCTGATGAAACCAAGAACTCTTTGGCCTGAATGCCAAGCGTCACGTCTGGAGAAAACCTGTCACCATCCCTACGGTGAAGCATGGTGGTGGCAGCATCATGCTGTGGGGATGTTTTTCAGCAGCAGGGACTAGGAGACTAGTCAGGATCGAGGGAAAGATTAACAGAGCAAAGTACAGAGAGATCCTTGATGAAAACCTACTCCAGAGCGCTCAGGACCTCAGACTGGGGCGAAGGTTCACCTTCCAACAGGACAGCGACCCTAAGCACACAGCCAAGACAACGCAGGAGTGGCTTCGGGACAAGTCTCTGAATGTCCTTGAGTGGCCCAGCCAGAGCCCGAACTTGAACCTGATCGAACAACTCTGGAGAGATCTGAAAATAGCTGTGCAACAATGCTCCCCATCCAACCTGACAGCGCTTGAGAGGATCTGCAGAGAAGAATGGGATAAACTCCCCAAATACAGGTGTGCCAAGCTTGTAGCGTCATACCCAATAAGACTCGAGGCTGTAATCGTTGCCAAAGGTGCTTCAACAAAGTACTGAGTAAAGGGTCTGAATACTTATGTAAAAATTTCTACGAACCTGTTTTTGCTTTGTCATTATGGGGTATTGTGTGTAGATTGATGAAGGGAAAAAACAATTGAATCAATTTTAGAATAAGGCTGTAACCTAACAAAATGTGGAAAAAGTCAAGGGGTCTGAATACTTTCCGAATGCACTGTATTAATAGATAAGTCTCTGAAAGGAATATATTTAAATAGCAAATCTGACTTTTTGCTTAAGGAGTTTATCAGTAAAATTATTTAAACCATGGTGAATGGTGAATTTACCACAGTGGCAGGAGAGGGCAAACGCTAAGAAAGAGAGAGGACTAAAAACCCCTTCAATGGACATTTTTATTGAGCATGGTTTTAAGTACAGGAATAGGCACTAGATAGAATTACTGTTCTTCAAGCTCACTGTTAAATTATATTTGGTGAGTTTGTTTTAAAACAGCTACATTTGTCTATGCATAAATGTGGCACACAGTGGAGAATGTCAGGTTCTATGGCTCTGGGTGGAGCAGGCAGAGTGAAGAATAAGCAAATTGTCATTTGAGTTTTAACATGTACACACAAAACAATGATGGTTCTAAATAGTACCAGATAGGGGTTATTTGGCTTGTAACCATAGCAGAACCCTTTTTGGTGCTACTGTATATGGAACCCTTTTTTGAAAGTTCTATATAGAACCATGCTCATAAGGTTCTAAATGGAACCTGTATGGTGCTATAAAGGACTCTTTCCTAAGGTTCTATAAATAACCATTAAAAAGGTTCTATATAGCACCAAAAAAGGGTTCCGCTATGGTCACAACCCATTTTGGGGCTATATATAACTATTTTTTTATGATTCTTTATAGAACCTTTATGGACAATGGTAGATCCTTTTGAAGAACCATACTGGGTTTTTTATTCTGGTCAGCCATATTATATTGTTAATATTCCATAGGTGTTATTATTGTGTTCATTGACAATTTGAATCAGGTGAGCTACCTCTGAAACAGCTGGGGGTCCCCGAGTAGAGAATTGAAAACCACTGTCTGATTTAGTCAACCATTCTCATTTGACATAAGGCCATACCAGAATCTTCCACAGGATAGCTTCACTGGCCATAATCATATATAATGTGTAAAAGCATAACACAACACATTAGATAAGCTGGAATGACACCATCACTCACGGTTGCACAAAAAAAGCTGTGCACAAACCACTCCCCAAAATCAACGAATGAGCCGCCTCCACTTACATTTAAATTATCATTAAAAGAGCAAAGAACCCTTTTGTGAACTGTAAAGAACCATTGAAGACCTCAAAGGGTTCTTTGAGTCATTATGGTTCCACATACACTGAGTGTTCAAAGCATTAAGAACATCTTCCTAATATTGAGTTGAAGAGCTCAAAGAGTTATTTGAGTCATAATGGTTTCACATAGAACCATCACCCTTCCCAAAGAACCCTTGAGGAACCCTAATTTATTTGTGTGTATATGACATTGTATTGTTCAGTCGACCCTTTCTATCAGCTAAGTAATGGCATTAGCTAGCAAGCAAGAACAACAACAATGAAATGATGCGGAATTTAAGCTTTCTTTAACAAACAAAAAACAAATTATGAAATGATCAACCACAACCAGAAGAAAAAGATGAGGACAATATCGGAGATACTGCTACCGATCCATAAAAATATCTACATGTTTCGAGAGGGGTTGGTTCGCGAATTCAAGTGGCTAAGGAGGGACAAAACTAGCAGCACAATGTTCTGTGAGTACTGTCGAAAGTGTGGAGTAATAGCAGCAGGGAATACTTATTTTGCTACTGGGTCTAGCAACCTAAAACACTAGTCTAAAACATAACGTAAGCCATAAGCACATCAAGTGCGGGGACAAGTGCTTCGGGGCAGGGGCTGGAGTAGCTCTCGAAAACTCTAGGTGGCATTCTGCCTTTCCCTACAGTTTTCAGCGGTTAGCTTCGCCCACGACTGGCTCATGTGAACTACAATCCAGACGCTGTGTTTTAACTTTAACGTTTAGAAACGTCAATCATTGCTTGCGATACGGGTTTCGAAACATATGGCCCTCATCTTTTTCATCAGCGAGAAAGAATCCTTCAAATAAAAAAGATACACATACTGTAGCAGTTTTGCACTGATCCAAACAGCTAAGGGTGCCTCCATCCAATGAAACTATACTTCCGCTACACTTCCCGAGTAGGGTCGCCTCTGTCTTCCGTCTGTTTCCCGTAAACTAGTGCTGTAACATGGAGATATGGCCGTGGGGGAACACTAACCTTAACCCTATAAAAGGTGTTTATCAATTTAACGTGTTAATATTCAACAACAAAACTCCCCCATACAGAAGACGCCTTTGTCCAATGACTCTTATGTGTAATGTAATGGAAATGAGAGTCATGTTCAAGGGCTAAGGCTAGAGCAGCATCAATATGTCTACTACCAGGTAGCCGTATTTGACAGGCAACAGGTGGCAGCCCAAGCTGGTTTAACAGGCGGAGCTAACTGAGCTAGAGATTAAATTTAACACTGACATATGGAAACGAGGTGTCCTGCGCAAACATTATTGGCACCATTGAGGACACTATCTGGGAAAACTTTTACAGATGCACAATTGAGAGCATCCTGTCGGGCTTTATCACCGCCTGGTACGGCAACTGCACCACCCGCAACCGCAGGGCTCTCCAGAGGGTGGTGCGGTCTGCCGAACGCGTTACCGGGGGCAAACTACCCGCCCTCCAGGACACCTACAGCACCCGATGTCACAGGAAGGCCAAAAAGATCATCAAGGACATCAACCACCCGAGCCACTGCCTGTTCACCCCGCTATCATCCAGAAGGCGAGGTCAGTACAGGTGCATCAAAGCTGGGACAGAGAGAATGAAAAACAGCTTCTATCTCAAGGCCATCAGACTGTTAACTAGCCATCACTAGCACATTAGAGGCTGCTGCTGCCTATTGAAATCACTGGCCACTTAAAGAAATGGAACACTAGTCACTTTAATAATGTTTACATATCTTGCACTACTCATCTCATATGTATATACTGTATTCTATAATATTCTACTGTATCTTAGTCCATATATGTATATATTCATAAATTCCATTCCTTACTTAGATTTGTGTGTATTGGGTATATGTTGTGAAATTGTTAGATATTACTTGTTAGATATTACTGCACTGTCGGAGCTAGAAGCACAAGCATTTCGCTACACCTGCAATAACATCTGCTAAACACGTGTATGTGTCACGCCCTGGCTCTGGGGACACTGTTATGTTGAGCCAGGGTGTGTAATTCTATGTTTGTATTTCTATGTTGGCCTGAGTGACTCCCAATCAGAGGCAACGAGTGTCAGCTGGTTGTCTCTGATTGGGAGCCATATTTACATTTACATTTTAGTCATTTAGCAGACGCTCTTATCCAGAGCGACTTACAGTTAGTGAATTTTTTTATTTTTTTTATACTGGCCCCCTATGGGAATCGAACCCACAACCCTGGCGTTGCAAACGCCATGCTCTATCAACTGAGCTACATCCCTGCCGGCCATTCCCTCCCCTACCCTGGACGACGCTGGGCCAATTGTGCGCCGCCCATGAGTCTCCTGGTCGCGGCCGGCTGCGACAGAGCCTGGATTCGAACCAGGATCTCTAGTGGCACAGTTAGCACTGCGATGCATTGCCTTAGACCACTGTGCCACTCAGGAGTTGTTTTTTTATTATTTATTTAACTGTCTGTATTTCACTTTGTGTTTGTGGTTTCTTGTTCTTATTTGGTTTGTGTTCAACCGTAGACATCACGTTTTCGTCTGTTGTTTTGATCGTGTGATCATTCTAATAAATATAATGTTCGCATTCAACGCTGCGCCTTGGTCTCTCCCTGACGATCGTGACAGAAGAAACCACCAAAACCGGACCAAGCAGCGTGTCCAGGAGCCATCGCTAGCAGATCTCCGTGGCAACCTCGACTGGGTCAAGCCTAGTGAGGAGCAGAGAGGGTGGACTTGGGAACAGTTGAGGAAGAGCTTCAACTGGGTCAAGCCCATTGAGGAGCTGAATAGCGGGAGTTGGAGACAGAAGAGCGAGAGTTGGGCGAGAACGATAGAGGCCTGGCCCACGGGGAGGAGAGACCCCCAGACATTTTTTAGGGGGGGGCTCACGACGTCGGGGCAGCAGGAGGCCGCGATAGAGCGGTCCAGCGGGTTGGCAGAGGAGGCCGCCAGGTTACGGGGGCCACTGGTCGAAGAGGGGATGGAAGGTGGAGAGGCACGGCGAGAGGTACTGGGGTGTGTTACCAGTCCGGTCCGGCCCGTTCCAGATCCCGGTGTAGGGCCAGTGGTGTGTGTCCCCAGTACGGTCCGGTCTGTTCCTGCTCCCCGCACCAAGTCAGTGGTGCGCTTCGTCAGCCCGGCTCGGCCCGTTCCTGCTCCCCGCACCAAGTCTGTGGTGCGTTTCGTCAGCCCTGTCCGGCCCGTTCCTGCTCTCCGCACCAAGTCTGTGGTGCGTTTCGTCAGCCCTTTAGGGGGGGGTACTGTCACGCCCTGGCTCTGGGGACACTGTTATGTTGAGCCAGGGTGTGTAATTCTATGTTTGTATTTATATGTTGGCCTGAGTGACTCCCAATCAGAGGCAACGAGTGTCAGCTGGTTGTCTCTGATTGGGAGCCATATTTAACTGTCTGTCTTTCACTTTGTGTTTGTGGTTTCTTGTTCTTATTTGGTTTGTGTTCAACCGTAGACATCACGTTTTCGTCTGTTGTTTTGATCGTGTGATCATTCTAATAAATATAATGTTCGCATTCAACGCTGCGCCTTGGTCTCTCCCTGACGATCGTGACAGTATGTGACAAATAACATTTGATTTGACTTGAGTAATGAATAACAGTTTGCAGTTGTACTTTTAAATACATAAAGGTATAAATATGTTTGCTGTTGCACTTTTGAATACAATCAATATTCAGTTTTGTATGTTACATTCTACATTAAGAAAGAATGATAGGACAGTTATTTGTAGTAAAAAATAATAATAATACTTTTCTTGTTCTCCTAAATTTTGTCTGGTGCCCCTTACTTTTTAACATTAGGAGCACCAGTGCTACCAATTAAAAAAGTTCATTTAGAGCCTTGACCCTAGCCCACTGTTAATTGATATACTGTATACTGTGTTAACTAGCCAACACTGTTAGCCCAGCCCTGCTAATGCTAGTTGTTGCGTATATTGTTTATATTGAGTGCTACGTTTAGCCTGCTAGCCTGTGTTGCCATTAGCCACTATGTAGGCCCTATGCCATACCTGTCTTTGTACTGCTTCCATTGCACTGCTAGCCTACATATCATCTTGTTAGCATACATTGCTGTTAACCTGTTATTACATATTTAATACGTGCTGTCGGGCACCAGATTGCTATATCATATGATGTGGTTAGCTCATTGCTGATATGTTAAATACCTATACAGGTGTTGTAAGATTTGGCATGTGTCTGCAATGTTGTCGGGCAGGAATGCGACCATTATGTAGAACAAACATGTTAAATAAATATGTTTACTACTTTAATCTCTTTACTAGTACTTTAAAACACTCTTTACTAGTACTTTTTCACTTTTGATGTGATTATTTTGGTTCCAAGCACCCTTTCATTTGCAAGAGGGTAAGAGTCGAGTGTGTTCTCTCCCTTTATTACCATGCTATGATACAGTACACACATGATACAGCAACATATCACATTAAGTATATGTATATAGAGGAATGCTTACCTGCCATACTAGGTTGAAAATCTGAAAATGTCTTGTGTATGCTCCTAGTCAGCGAAAGATTCACTGTAAAAAAAATCCTTTCATCTTTACTGTAAATTACTGGCAGCACCGAAGCCAGTAAATTACTGTAGATTTACAGGACCTTTACTGTAACACAAATTTACAGCATATTACTGGAAGCACAGTGTTAAGTAAACTGTTGCAGATTTACAGTGCAGGTAGCTAGTGTCAACGACGGGCAGTATTTCTGTTACATGTATTTGATATACAGTACAGTAGGTTTTTCAATACTTTCAATACCTATTTTGTCATTTGTATTTCACTGGCCTGAACTACAATTCATGTAGCCTATTTTGTAACAGTTTACTTACAGTAGAATACAAGTTTTTTGTATTTTCTAATACAAATATATACTTGCAAGTAGCCTGCTTAACTACAACATTCTCGGTAACAGTAACACAATATTTTTACTTGCTATATTCTTGTTTACCTTAGTTTAATACACTGACTGTACTTCGCTCTGGATAGCAGCGTCTGCTAAATGACCAAAATGTAAATGTAATAAAAATATAGTTACATATTCACTGTTAGCAATTGCTAACAGTGAATATGTAATTATATATTTGGTGTTTTATATCACTTGCACTTGAGAAGAGAGACCGATAAACAGGATGGAAGTAGAGAGGGACTTAGCAGCTTTGTGCTTGAATTATAACTTTCTTTACAGAGTTCGGCTTCAAAGAAAGAAATGGCAGAGTGTGAGGGAGAGAGAGGTAGTGGGAGAGAGGGGGGTGGAAAGCAAGACAAAGATAAATACTCATCTCACACTCAGACACACTTTCTCTCTCCCTCTTGTGTTATCCTGGATGATCAGAGGTGAGAGGTGACCTACCTTTAGTTGCTGCAGGTCTTGCTGTTGGACAGAGAAACGTCTGGAAACTGGAGGCACACAGCTCGCTAACCGTCCCCATAATTGCACTGTGTGTGTGTGTGTCTGTGTGAGTTGAACTAGGTGTTGAAGCGAAGAGCCCCAACGTTCTTAGCGTCTCTCCTCTTTTCGCTGTCCTCTCTCTTCTTTTTCTCTCTTCTTGTGTCTCTGTCTGTCCCTCCAGGCAGCCCCCCCCATGCACAGAATCCCAAAGCCGAGGCACCGTCTCTAGGTTCAGCTCTCCAGACTCCAGTGCTCTCTCCCCTCCTGCCACACACTGTCTCTACTATTAGTGCGCTCTCCTTTTCTCTCTCACCCACCTCTCTCTCTCTCTCTCTCGCTCTCTCTCTCTCTCTCTCTCTCTCTCTCTCTCTCTCTCTCTCTCTCTCTCTCTCTCTCTCCTCTTCAATCTCATTCATTCATTTGACCTCTCTATTTTTCAATGTACTGCTTACCCACACTCTCTCCAGCACCCTCTCTTTCTAGCAGTTGCTGAGATATTCTTAGAGCTGATTACATATTAGACACACACATGCACACGCGCGTGCATGTGCACGCACGCACGCACACACACACGCACGTACGCGCACACACACACACACACACACCTGCTGCTCCACACGCACACTCATACAGATTCATAAATACACCTCCTGTTTCACACCCACCCACACACACATCAGAGTCACCGCACTCAGACCTGCTGGGCATCCAAGTCACGCAGTCACACTATAGCTACTGCATTCACACACTCACATACACACACATAATGGCATATATACAGCACTTACAATCGTACGTGTACCATCAAGGACATGAGGACAGAACACACACACACTCACAATTCTCTCCTTCTCTCATAATTGATTTTGGCCCAATAGACCTTGCATATTCCCACGTTCAAGGAGCTTTCCATTTTGATTGGATTATTTTGCCTAAAAACCTTTAGGCCTACCTATAGAAAAATTAAATAAACAACTCTGCATCTCTGCCCAGCCTGGCAAGAGTGGCCAAAAGGGTGTTTAGTATCCCCAGTGGCTCTGCAAGTGTGGAGCGGATATTCTCCGCTGCTGGCCGGTTCTCCAGGCACCATCACATGAAGCTACAGACTGGCCAAACACGTGTTTCTAAAAATGAATTCTAAGGCACTAATAAGTAATTTTTCATTGAATTTGTATTTAATTCTAAGTAAGTTACAGCTTATTTGGGCCTGCCGTGTGGCGCAGTGGTCTAAGGCACTGCATCGCAGTGCTTGAGGCGTCAACACCCTTCTTTCCTTCCTCTCTTTCTTTTTTTTATCGCTCTCTTGCTATCTCCTAGTAGCATTCCCACCAACAACGCCCTTTATAATGGGTTTACTTTTTCCAAGTGTCTTGTCTTCTGCCCTCCCCTCCTCACACTCTCTTTTTTAAAAGTAATTCACTCCCTCTTTCTTTCCCCTTTGTTGCTCAATCCTAATTCACATATTCTCTTCTCTCCCAGTGGTGACGTGTCATTCAAGGCAGGTGGGGCAGAGCACTCTGGGGCAGCCTGCGGAAAATACGGAGCGTAGGGGTTGGTAATGTTCTCTAGTTGCGCCGTGATTGGCTCAGTGTTCTGTCACTCATGGGGACACAACTTCACCGCAAAATCTACGGGTAGAGCTCGACAATTCAAGCCCCTTGGGTGCTGCCATAGACTTACATTAGAAGTGCCCATCCAAAAAGGCTCAAGGTCATTGGCCACAGATAAAATGGCATCAAATCACATTATATCTACTGTAGCTTTGATTGGACTGATCATGTCAACATCATACTTTCAAAATCTTAGCTAGCAAGCTAGACAAGCAGTCATCATCAAGTCGACAATCTACTTGTCATATGAAGAGAAATTATAGATAAAACGTATCGGTGCTCGTTGGCCATTGGACAAAACATTACACAACAAGTTGGAAATCGCAAATTCAACAATGAGTGCTAAGGTGCCACTGCAGCCACAGGTTCGATCCCAGGCTGTGTCACAGCCGGCTGTGACCGGGAGACCCATGAGGCGGCGCACAATTGGCCCAGCGTCGTCTGGGTTAGGGGAGGGTTTGGCCGGTCGGGATGTCCTTGTCTCATCGTGCTCTAGCAACTCCTTGTGGCGGGCCGGGCGCCTACAAGCAGACTTCGGTCGTCAGTTCGACAGTGTTTCCTCCGACACATTGGTGCGGCTGGCTTCCGGGTTATGCGAGCAGTGTGTCAAGAAGCAGTGCGGCTTGGTTCTCGACCTTCGCCGAGTCCGTAGGGGAGTTGCAGCGATGAGACAAGATCGTAACTACCAATTGGATATCACAAAAAAGGCGGTAATGCCATGGGCCAGAAAAGTTTGAATACATTGGCCATGCTGTCAATCCAGCATGACTTCTGCCGCGTTCAAAACAATTGGAAACTCAGAACTGGGAAATTTCAGACTTATGCCCCCTTTATTTATCCTACGGTTCTGACTTGGTGTACATGGAGAATACTGTAAGAACGGCCCATGTTCTGAATTCTGTCGCTGTACATTTCTAAAGTGCTGAACAAATAGTTATATTGACTACATCCATCCTAGCTCGCTCATTGTCTTAATCCAAATTACGGATTGCCTCTTATCCGCTCGTTGTCCCCTTATGCCATAGTTTGTACATCTCAATTGTCAGTAGAAACCACATTTGTTTAAGCAAGTCAGCCATATCAGCTACAGTGGTTTGCAAAAGTATTTTCCTATTTTGTTGCCTTACAACCTGGAATTAAAATGGATTTTTGGGGGGTTTGTATCATTTGATTTACACAACATGCCTACCACTTTGAAGATCCAAATATGTTTTATTGTGAAACAAAGAAGAAATAAGACAAAAAACAGAACTTGAGCGTGCATAACTATTCACCCCCCCCAAAGTCAATACTTTGTAGAGCCACCTTTTGCAGCAATTACAGCTGCAAGTCTCTTGGGGTATGTCTCTATAAGCTTGGCACATCTAGCCACTGGGATTTTTGCCCATTCTTCAAGGCAAAACTGCTCCAGCTCCTTCAAGTTGGATGGGTTCCGCTGGTGTACAGCGAACTTTAATTCATACCACAGATTCTCAATTGGATTGAGGTCTGGGCTTTGACTAGGCCATTCCAAGACATTTAAATGTTTCCCCTTAAACCACTCAAGTGTTGCTTTAGCAGTATGCTTAGGGTCATTGTCATGCTGGAAGGTGAACCTCCGTCCCAGTCTCAAATCTTTGGTGACTGAAACAGGTTTCCCTCAAGAATTTCCCTGTATTTAGCGCCATCCATCATTCCTTCAATTCTGACCAGTTTCCCAGTCCCTGCCGATGAAAAACATCCCCACAGCCAGGGGCGGTGTGTTCATTAGGGCGATATGGGCGACGCACTGCCAAACGGGAAAAGGAAGGGATTTTTTTTCTAATCAATTATATCACGGCAACAGTAGTTTTCAGTGTTCTAATCTAGACGTCTGATCTGCCACTAAATGTCCAATCAGGCTAAAGTCGTGCTTCAAATGGCCCCGCCCGTTTTGGGGCGATTTCAGTCAGGTTGAAAATCGCCCCAGAAGTCTCTCAGACTCTCATGTAAAATCTTTTTTTTTTCAAATATCAGAGCTTTCAATACAATCTCTATGGGTTCCGGGAGGGCTTGCACTTACGCGCTTTCGTCATACGTAACATAACCATGAACATAACTAAGAAAAGAGCGGGTAGCAGCGTCAATAAATTCACGTACAACTGTCAAGATGGCTAGCGTTCAGTGCAACTCGATTGTCTCTTTGAAAGAAGTTCATTTTTGTCGGCGAACAAATCAAGATAAATTGGCAACGAAACAATTAGGACCTCCCAGACCAAATTTAATAATTCAACAGGTTTCTACTAAAGGGGGAAAGTCCTACACCCGAGGATTTTCAAAAAATTGGTACGAACGAAAAACCTGGCTAGCAGGCTGCGATGTAGCTAATGCAGTCTTCTGCTACCCCTGCTTACTCTTTCACCCTGAAGGCGGCACGGCAGACAGCACCGCTTGGACAGCGACAGGTGTAACGGACATGCACCATCTTTCAGAAAAGATTAAGAAACATGAGCTGTCAAAGACCCACATGGATAGCTGTTTGAGATTGTCTGCTTTGGGGAGAGTGAACATTGCCACTCAACTGGATGAGGGATACAGGCTAGCTGTCCGCTGCCACAACGATGAGGTTAGCAAGAACCGCCACATCCTCAGCCGGCTAATCCAGTGTGTGAAGTTTTGCGGAGTGTTTGAGTTAGCTTTGCGAGGCAAAGATGAAACTGAGGGCTCCACCAACCCTGGTATTTTTCTTGGACTTGTCAACTTTGTGGCACAATTAGATGAGGTGTTTGATGACCATCTTAAAAATGCTAAAGTTTTCAAGGGCACATCAAAGACCATTCAAAACGAGCTACTGGAGTGTATGCTAGCGGTCATGAGGGAACATATTGTGGAGGAGGTGAAGTCGGCGAACTTCGTAGCTATCCAAGCTGACGAGACCACGGACGTTTCTACACAGACACAGCTGGTGCTTGTGCTGAGGTACATAGATAGCAAGAATTTTTTTTTTTTTTCCTGGGGCTTTTTCACAAAATCATGCCCCACGTCGACATTCTGTACCAGAAGCTACAGAAGAAGGACATCGATGCTGCCTTCATCAAACGTTCCCTCGACAGCTTCACAAGCAGTGTGCAGGCCATAAGGTAAGATTAAACAATATCATTCGATCTTTCTCAAAACAGAGCTTTATTTGAAAATGTATGCATGAAAGGAGACATCATCATATTTACAAATCTATACAATTGGCCAGAATATGGTTGTTCATTTTTACAAAGCCATACAGATAGCTGTGTTTACCTTTTCTAGAAATTATTTTCAAATTCTGTTTTCAGGCAAAATGTCTATCACTGTTCATTTTCACAAATCTATACAAGAGGGCAGAATATGGAAGTCTATAAAAATGTCTTATTACCAATAACTTGCATCAATGTTTTCAGTAGCCTCTATCAAAAGCTCCTGCTTGCTTGTTGTGAATTATGCTCAGGTGCACATATTTCCAATTCAACCATGAGGCCTTTTTGAAGCAAGTAATGTGTATATCAGTATTGACATATGCTGCCCCTGTCTTCATGTTGTTGCTGGACATATCTTTTTTTAAATGTGTGTAGGTCACCTAAATCATCAGAAAAATTGCCCCACCTGAGAATTTTTTCAAGAGCCGCCACTGCCCACAGCATGATGCTGCCACCACCATGGTGTTCTCTGGGTGATGAGAGGTGTTGGGTTTGCGCCAGACATAGCATTTTCCTTGATGGCCAAAAAGCTCCATTTTAGTCTCATCTGACCAGAGTACCTTTTTCCATATGTTTAGGGAGTCTCCCACATGCCTTTTGGCGAACACCAAACGTGTTTGTTTATTTTTTTCTTTAAGCAATGGCTTTTTTCTGGCCACTCTTCCATAAAGCCCAGCTCTGTGGAGTGTACGGCTTAAAGTGGTCCTATGGACAGATACTCCAATCTCCACTGTGGAGCTTTGCAGCTCCTTCAGGGTTATCTTTGGTCTCTTTGTTGCCTCTCTGATTAATGCCCTTCTGATATGTTTTTATAACCCAACCCTGATCTGTACTTCTCCACAACTTAGTCCCTGACCTGTTTGGAGAGCTCCTTGGTCTTCATGGTGCCGCTTCTGAAGGTAATTGGTTGCACCAGATCTTATTTAGGGGCTTCATAGCAAAGGGGGTGAATACATATGCATGCACCACTTTTCCGTTATTAATTTTTTTGAGTTTTTTGAAACAAGTTATCTTTTTCATTTCACTTCACCAATTTGGACTATTTTGTGTATGTCCATTACATGAAATCCAAATAAAAATCAATTTAAATTACAGGTTGTAATGCAACAAAATAGGAAAAATGCCAAGGGGGATGAATACTTTTGCAAGGCACTGTATGTTTTTTTAAAAAGGCAGTAAATGAGGCTGAATGGACTGTTTCGCTACCAGACAAGGCTCCGCTGATAGCCAGGTGTCGCAGTGGTAAGGATACACTACATGTTGCTGAAAAGATGCTCTGCTGTTGGGACAGCTTTATGTAGGCCCTAACAGTTTGTAGGCACAGTTTGTCACCGTTATAGTGCAATTAATGTATTATTTAGTGTTGTGTTGGCTTTGCTGGCATGCATTTAAAACATTTTTTTAAGTTTTCCCCCACCCTGATTTACATGCTAAAATCGCCACTGATCTCTCCTCCTCTTCTCTCTCTCTCCTCTCTGTTCTTCTTCTCCCCTTTCCCATTTGAATTATTTTTGAACTCTCCAGTGTAGTTCCTCTGTGGCCGCCCTCAACCTGTCTCAACCACCTTCCTCCACTCCACCAACCTTGACTGCCCCTGACCTCGACCAACTAGGACTCTCCTTGGCCTCTACAGGCCTAAGGCTCTAGGTTTCATCTCTAGAGAGCCAACTTCTGAAAATGAGTAGTTTGAGATAGAGGGAGGAAAGAAAGAGAGCACACACACACACACACACACACACACACACACAGACACACACATGTATGGATGACCTACTTGGAAAGGCCTCAATCTAATTTTCAAAGTAAATGTATTTTCTATCGCCAATCAAAAGCCTTTGAATTATTTTACTTTCAAGGACAAAGTGACGCTTCAACTAAGAACAAGTCATAATGTCTGAAGAATAGTGTCTGTGACTTTGTCCCCTTCCCCAGCCACACATACTGTATACACTACACACACACACACACACACACACACACACACACACACACACATGCAAAGACAAACAACCACAGAGTCAGGCTGGTATTCAATCCGATCACACTTTGTTGGCTATGCACCTTTAAAAGGCAATGTATGAAAAATGTATGCACTCACTAACTGTAAGTCGCTCTGGATAAGAGCGTCTGCTAAATGACTAAAATGTAAAATGTTACCACATTCGCGAAGACCACTTTTAACGTGTTGTATATGTCGTCTCAATCAGAAATGTCCCTTTAAAGACGTCCTCCAGCAATTGTTTTACTTTTACTGTTGAAAAGCGATATCCCAAGTATAAATGCAGTAAAGTACCCACCAGAGGAGGCTGGTGGGAGGAGCTATAGGAGGACAGGCTCATTGTAATGGCTGGAATGGAATCATTGGAACTGAGTCAAACACACTGTTTCCATGTGTTAGGTGTGATTGGTACCATTCCATTTATTCCATTCCAGCCATTACAATGAGCCGGTCCTCCAACAGCTCCGCCCACCAGCCTCCTCTAGTACACACACCAAAGGGAAAAAAATACATTTTGAGAAAAAAGCTCTTCCTCGCTATGATTTTGAGCAAAAAGCTCTTCCTCGCTATGATTTTGAGCAAAAAGCTCTTCCTCGCTATGATTTTGAGCAAAAAGCTCTTGCTTGCTGTGTGGTCACGTGGGTCGCGTAAGGCAGATCTAAAGAGCCCTGGTGGGAAACTGAAGGAAACATTTTTAACTGTGTCAAAAGAACAACGCACAGTTGCCACTGGCCTGGTCCTGGTCGCCTGTTTCAATTAGGTATCTCATTATCAAAAATGACACATTACAGAGATGTTTCTACTATAAAATACAGTAAGTGGTCCAGGGAGTGAACACAACATCTCTCTCTTCCTCCCTCACCGTAGCTCGCCATCCATCCACCCCAAACACTTCTCACAAATGAATCAAACCTGGTTGTCATGCCAACCAACACAGCTAAAAGGGAGAGGTGAGAGGAAGAGGAAGAAAAATAATAGAAAAGGCCAGACACAATGTGTTGAACGAGAGAAAGGTAAATTGCTTTCTCCTGCTAAAAGCAGTTGCACTCAGATAGTTGGGATTTGTGTGTGTGTCAGGGCCGGCGTTATGGGCGGGACCTAGGGGGCCTGGATGCCCTACCCGTACCTCCATGCCCCTCCAAATAAAATATTGAAATATTGATCATTTATTTGACGAGACGCGCACCGACAGAAAGACTCATCAATCTCAGATAAAGCATCCGAGCGAGCGAAACAGCGTCCCTCTGTCTCAGTATAGACCATGTATCTGATGCTGTCTGGACAAAAGGAGTATGGCATGTCATACTATTTCTGGCCGGACAGCATCATATACATGGGCTACATATAGTAAGACAGAGGGCGCTGTTTCGCTCCGCTAGTTTCAGCAGAGAGCAGGAGGCAAAACGAGATGGGTCACTCTCGCCAAAATCTGTCCTGAATAAGCCCAATGTGTTTCTATGGGCATAATATGCAGACCCTAAGCTTGTCGCCTGCCTTCCCACCTTTGGGACAACGACTCGCATTGTTAGTGCGGCGACATGAGCATCTCGTCATTATACACACTGTTCAGATGCTGGCTTCCCCTAAAGTAAATGGATATTTTGCCAAAATTATATAATTACTCCTGTCTAAATAAAATCACTCAAAATACTTTACCAGAGAGCTTGATTTAGCCACAGAAGATCATTAGCTTATTTTTTTTTAAATAGCAGTGAATTGTTTCAAATCACAAGTGCATAGGCCTATGCCTATTTGGGAAGCCAGCAATTTGGGCAGCGTGCGTGGCAATAGGCCTAGCTGGTTACTGAGTTGCGGCTGTCAGTGAAAAGCATCTATGTGTGAAGGTAATGTATCTTGAGTATAATTGAAAATGTTGAGACAAGAAGAAGGGGAGGGGTGTGTGGCGAATATATGGGTGTCTCTCTCCAGAATACATGCACTCAGCTCTCCAGAATGTGCTCCGCTGTCTCCCGCCAACTCTTATAATAATAATAATAATATGCCATTTAGCAGACGCTTTTATCCAAAGCGACTTACAGTCATGCATGCATACATTTTTACGTATGGGTGGTCCCGGGGATCAAACCCACTACCCTGGCGTTACAAGAGCCGTGCTCTACCAGCTGAGCTACAGAGGACCAACTCTTACACGTTCATTGTTTCATTGAGTGAATTGTTTGCCCTTTGACTGTTTATTTTTTATAAACTCAGCAAAAAAAAAAGTCCCTTTTTCAGGACCCTGTCTTTCAAAGATAATTCGTAAAATTCAAAATAACTTCACAGATCTTCATTGTAAAGGGGTTAAACACTGTTTCCCATGCTTGTTCATTGAACCATAAACAATTAATGAACATGCACCTGTGGAACGGTCGTTAAGACACTAACAGCTTACAGACAGTAGGCAATTAAGGTCACAGTTATGAAAACTTAGGACACTAAAGAGGCCTATCTACTGACTCTGGAAAACACAAAAAGAAAGATGTCCAGGGTCCCTGCTCATCTGTGTGAACGTGACTTAAGCATGCTGCAAGGAGGCATGAGGACTGCAGATGTGGCCAGGGCAATACATTGCAATGTCCGTACTGTGAGACGCCTAAGACAGCGCTACAAGGAGACAGGACGGACAGCTGATCGTCCTCGCAGTGGCAGACCACGTGTAACAACACCTGCACAGGATCGGTACATCCAAACATCACACCTGCGGGATAGGTACAGGATGGCAACAACAACTGCCCAAGTTACACCAGGAACGCACAATCCCTCCATCAGTGCTCAGACTGTCCGCAATAGGCTGAGAGAGGCTGGACTGAGGGCATGTAGGCCTGTTGTAAGGCAGGTCCTCACCAGACATCACTGGCAACAACGTCGCCTATGGGCACAAACCCACCGTCGCTGGACCAGACAGGACTGGCAAAAAGTGCTCTTCACTAACGAGTCGCGGTTTTGTCTCACCAGGGGTGATGGTCGGATTCGCGTTTATTGTCGAAGGAATGAGTGTTACACTGAGGCCTGCACTCTGGAGCGGGATCGATTTGGAGGTGGAGGGTCCGTCATGGTCTGGGGCGGTGTGTCACAGCATCATCGGACTGAGCTTGTTGTCATTGCAGGCAATCTCAACGCTGTGCGTTACAGGGAAGACATCCTCCTCCCTCATGTGGTACCCTTCCTGCAGGCTCATCCTGACATGACCCTCCAGCATGACAATGCCACCAGCCATACTGCTCATTCTGTGCGTGATTTACTGCAAGACAGGAATGTCAGTGTTCTGCCACGGCCAGCGAAGAGCCCGGATCGCAATCCCATTGAGCACGTCTGGGACCTGTTGGATCGGAGGGTGAGGGCTAGGGCCATTCCCCCCAGAAATGTCTGGGACCTTGCAGGTGCCTTGGTGGAAGAGTGGGGTAACATCTCACAGCAAGAACTGTCAAATCTGGTGCAGTCCATGAGGAGGAGATGAACTGCAGTACTTAATGCAGCTGGTGGCCACACCAGATACTGACTGTTACTTTAGATTTTGACCCCCCCTTTGTTCAGGGACACATTATTCAATTTCTGTTAGTCACGTCTGTGGAACCTGTTCAGTTAATGTCTCAGTTGTTGAATCTTGTTATGTTCATACAAATATTTACACATGTTAAGTTTGCTGAAAATAAACGCAGTTGACAGTGAGAGGACGTTTATTTTTTTGCTGAGTTTAAATTCCCCATTACATATGTAACCAGTAGGCCTGTGTCGTATCGGGTGAATGGTGGCAATTATTGCTGTCAACAAAGAGTCCGCTTAGGCTGCACAATGATTAGAGGCTTTTATTAATATCACAAGGTTACAGCATAAGTTACAGACCCGCGGTGTCTGGAGAACGGCGTCCCAGATTGCAATGGCCATTCTGCCTCTCTTTGTCTAGCCCCTTACTTATAAACAATGCAAAAAGATGGGTGGCTCCCTCTTCTGGCCAATCACCAGTCTCCCCTGGGGCGTCACCCTCCAACTGCTACATTCAAACTTAAGATAAACAGTTCTTCTTTGTCCCTCAAGACTAGTCATAATCGTCATACACGACATATCCCCCCTTCGAGACGAACTAAAAGTCTCGAAAACAAACAGAATAGGATTATGACAAGTAACAATTTATCTTATTGAGTATCTTTAACATTAAACCAAAAAACATTCTCCTCTAGAGTGTATATACCTTTCTATGAAATATGAATAACTGTTTATGAAGTGTGAATACATTACTATGAAATATGAACAAATCTTTATGGAGTGTAAGAGCGAAAAACTGTCCGGCAACCTTCGTTCCAAATCCATCCATCAATCAAGACAGTAAAATTCTCTCACGGTCCCTCTGCCCCAGGCAACCACCACGGTACTCCAGATAACCTCATAAACAATGTAAATGCATTTGAAACTATGATGCAATTAAATACACATGTAAGCCCCTGCAAACAAAATCCTATCCAAAAAATATCCACTCTAAGGCTGGTCAACCCATTGGACCCTACAGTGGACCTCTCCCTGCCTGGACTCCCTGTCCCTAAGCATTCACGAAATAAACAAAAACATCTAAGATCCTCACATGTATTCAATAACATCAAATATCATTCTACAAAAATTAATACGTAAGAGTATGACACAAATTATGTATTACACATGAAATATGTCTATATTTCATTGCAGACACTGGAATGTAGTCCACTACACTTCATCTCCTCCGTAGTCTCGACTTCCAATGGATTGTTGATGATGGAATCGGCCACACCCTCCTTGTTTCATCTCCTCCAGTCATATTGTCCCTTCATATTGTCCTTGTTTGAGTATTTCAATCTCCACATGTTCTCCCAAATGCTTCTGGAAGAAAAGGAAAGACCAAACAGTATCTTTTGCAAAACAACACCTTCAAATTAAACATCAATATCAACTAAGAATATAAAAATGATATATAAATGATGTATGAATCACATTAACCTATTCCCCCCTTTGATTCATAAAATCATACCAAAATCACCCTAATATTGAAAAAAAAAATTTGAAAAATGATCAAATAATCAAAAATGATATTTATCCATTCAGTTCCACTTGTCCATCTTCATCCAGATCAGGAACAGTCAACAACGGCATCTGAGTGTTGTCTCCAGGCATCACTCTCCAACCTATCTCAATATCATAGCTTTCTCAAAGGTCAGTAACAAATTACAAACATCACACACAGTGTTATCAAAGCTGCAACTAGAATCTGAACCATCACTGCCCCTACTGGGCCTAACTGATCTTGCAACCAAGACTTCGCTGACCATCCAGCTCCCTCAGATCTCCCAAACGCATCCCTTATATTCTTCAATGCATATATAACCCTAGTGATAATATCTGAACTATCTGGACTCAAAGTATACCTAATATTATCAATATGATCTTCCCAAATATTACACCATACCATGGAAAAAGTCCCCCCTTCTCCCTTGGACTCATCCTTCAATGATAGGCTTGAAGACTATAACATGTCTCCATGTCACCCTTTTAACCCTAGATTTATCTGTGTCCGGTGGTACCCCTCTTTTAATGGTAGAAACCTCATATGGAAGCTTCCACGTTGACATGTAACAACATCCTGTCCATCCATAGGGTAAGAATATATATGCTTTATCACCACAAACCCACCAAATATCTCTAAAATTCCCAATAGTTACATTGACAGGCAAAAGCTGATCTTTCACCATCAAAGTCCTGCTCTTCTTATTACCTGGTACATAAAAAGTTACATTATATTTGTCCTCTCTAACCTTTTGTCCGTGCTTATCCAAAGTCATCATATAATCATCACAATCTGATATTCCCATGAACATACCGTTTACATCATCTGTTTTATTAGAACAAAAACAACTTTTAGCCCTCACTGCTTTCACCTCAAATGATTCAGGGCTCGCTGTTACCTGATTTTTCTTCCCATCTAACAAATGCACACAAGTTAATACACTTAACCCAAGAACACCTAAACCTAGGCTTAAACAAATGTTTTGACAACGACATTATTTTATCTGTTACTGACTGTTGCTGATACCACAGTCATGACAAAGCATAAGATTGACACATACTTGATAGAGGTCGAGCGACCGTCTCTAACATGTTTGACTGGAATTCTCAACAGACATGGACCCTCAAGATTCCTCACTGATATTACAGAATGAGCTGCTGGAACCTGCCCATCTATCTCTAACTTTCACAACAGAAGAATCAAACCACTCCATATAGTTTCTCTCTTCCCTAACGAGCGGTACTGATCAGATACCTCTCCTTGTCTGTCATTAAAATCAAAGACCTCATCCTGTACCTCCATGATGAATCTATATTCTCTATATTCTCTCTACCACTATCTGTTCTCCTATTTTAACCCTATTCGTACTATCATTGACAGCACTCTCCATCCGTAACATAAACCCCTGAGTCCTTCTTGCTACCCCCTTTAATTCCAGAAAAGTTGATGTCGGTGTCATACTTCCTACATTTGCTATTGCCATCGTATCATTAATCCCTTCCAAAGTTACCATTAAAGTAGTTGATTTAGTTGATGTATTACCACCTTAATTATTTCTAGTAGGAAAGCTACCGATATCCTATGTGCATTATTTACTGTTGGAGTGACTACTGTAATCTACTTCTCCTGAACTCCCTCGGTGACTGCGGAAACTTCAACAGACTTCAAATCTTCCATTATAAGCGTTACTTTATGAATTACATAGTCTTTTAACCAATAATTCTTAACCGGAACAAATTTTAATGCTTGCACTAGATAAGTACACATATTCTCCCTAATCTTCTCTTATCATTACGCAAAATAAGTGAACAGTCACTCATAACCCTCTTCCACTTCATATCGTTGTACAAACTATACCTCCTTTGATTAGGTGCAACAGCTTCTACTCTTGGTCCTGATAACAATACTTCTTCTCCATAATTATCTCTCCATGTGGGAGGAACGTCCCCATCCTAACCCCAATAAGTATTTTCCCCCTAAAATTGGTGCTGGAGCTATTGGTTCCCTTATAATCAAATGCGATATATTTATGGCTTTAATAACTATCAATGTTGAAAGAGTTAAATTGCTTCTCACTGTTGTTATAATAGACTGACGTGTTAATGTCCTTATTGTTACTTCATCCATTTTCCCCAAAGCTTTGAAGTCTTTGCTTGTACTTCCATCTATCACCACTAGTGTCACTTTTTCCCAACTCTCAGTCCTAACTTTCAAACTTTTGATTATAAAAATACCCCTACAATTACCTTGATCTTCCTACTCTAAGATGTCCTTCACCACTGTTCTCTCTCTCTTACTACTAACTTTGAAACTTAGCTTACTGTCTTAGAGTTCCTTCAACCTAGTTCTCCTAACTTATTTTAATCTAATCTTTTCTCCTAACCTTTAAAAACCTTTTCCACTGATTTATTCACAAAATCCCTTTACCACCAATTTTTAGGATATGTGATAGGGAAAGTCCCCACCTGCTTCTGACTTCTTTACACACAGACTTGGCAAACAACTAAACACCTTTTAGCCTAGCCTGAAATCTCTTGGTGTAAGAATGTAACCCAGAATAACAGTCACCCCTTTTAACTTTATTTTCCAGACAGATTGTCTAATAGGCAGTCTAATAGATTATCATCCTTCCTATGATATTATCTTTTTAAGCCAATATGATTCCCAAAAACCCTACTTTTTCAAAATCTTCTACCAGACAGCCGTTTAGTGTACATCCTATTGTACAGTTCAATTTACACCATGCATCTCTTCCCAACACTGCAATAGGTATATGTTATAATATTAGTATGTCTATTTTAATTTCTCCTTGATTTTTTATAGCATAGCTCAATTGGTTCCCTAAGAGTAATTAACTGTTTTACTACCTCAAATCCCTATCCTAATTAGTTAATTTTACATAGTGAGATGTTTAACCTCTTTTAGGCTCAACACAGATAAAAGCTTTTACACTATTCACTATCACTTCTCATAGTCCTCTGGTTTTACTTCAATTGTTAGTTTTCTCTTCTTCTCTAATCGATGCTATCAGCTGACACCCCCCTTCGTATCTTCTAGGCACTCTAGAATCCTTAGGATTCACCTGGAGAACAGGTGATCTTCACTTGCTCCTTTATCTTCCTTAAAAATGTTCTCTGTTGTTTCCTCCTGGCCCATTGCACTCACAGGTAAAGTGACCAATCTGTCCATAATTATAACAGTCTTCTGAAAGTTGCTGGAAGTGTAGCTGAAATCTTCCTCCTCCTTCTAAGCCTTCTCGTCCTCTTCCTCTCCAATTCTGTGTCTGTCCAGAAACTGGCTGTGGATATGAAACACCTGGTACCCCCCTTGGCTGGTACAATTGCATTTGATATTGTTCAGTTGAAGCTGTAACAGTGATTGTTGATTTGGTTCACTCTGATTCTTCATAACCAAAGCTTCTCTTCTCCACCAGTTGTATGATTGAGTTTTTTGAGAGTTTCTTGATCCTGTTCTTTCTTGCTGTTGACATATCAGTATTCTTCAAAAGCTTATATTCTAAGTTCTGTCCTCAAAATATCATCTTCCATCATCTTCTTACTTTTCTTCTGTGCCAGTCCTTGTAGGATAAACTCCTTTTGAATACACAGCACCTTTAGTCTCCTCTTTATCGCTGTCTTCATCTGAACTCGAACCTCATTCTTCTCTTAGTTTCCAGACATCTCGGTTTTTCTTCCTTCTGGAGTTTTGGATTCATCTTCATTGTCGTTTCTGCTTGTCCTCTATCTATTATTCATCTTCATCTCTGATGCAACAATCACCCTCCTGGATGATCCCTGGAAGCTGAGGATAAACATCCCTAAGCTCTACTTCCTTCTCGTAAGGTGGGTGTCTTTTTGCTGAATCCGTATGTGAGAAAGGTGTACTAACTTCTGCCATTAGTTTTCCTGTCACCTTCTCTATACCTCTGTTTATCTTATCGCTGGAATCTTTTATCATTTTTTGTTTGAGAATGAAGGGCAACTTTTGTTTCATTTGCCGGATAACCTAACACTACTTTTAACTAAAGGATTACCATTTTGTACTATATCAACCGATGTAATGACTTTCATAGCCTTGCTGTCCTTTCTCCCCATTGTAACAACCCTTTTATATTCCTTTATCGTGAATTATTTTATTTTAGACTATATAGCCTATGGCTTCCCCCCTTTAATTATTAATATAACCCAAACAACTAAAAAAAAAAAATTTTTTTTTTTTTAAATAAATCAATCAACCAAAATATGAATATGAAAAAATTCAATTAAATGTTTTTGAGCAATCGATAATTATTCCTGAGTTAATTCTTAGAGCAAATGTAGAACGAACGAATATTGAATGGTGGCAATTATTGCTGTCAACAAAGAGTCCGCTTAGGCTGCACAATGATTAGAGGCTTTTATTAATATCACAAGGTTACAGCATAAGTTACAGACCCGCGGTGTCTGGAGAACGGCGTCCCAGATTGCAATGGCCGTTCTGCCTCTCTTTGTCTAGCCCCTTACTTATAAACAATGCAAAAAGATGGGTGGCTCCCTCTTCTGGCCAATCACCAGTCTCCCCTGGGGCGTCACCCTCTAACTGCTACATTCAAACTTAAGATAAACAGTTCTTCTTTGTCCCTCAAGACTAGTCATAATCGTCATACACGACACCTGCTAAATGTACCGTTAATCCCCGTCATTTGGTTACATTCATTTCTGTTAATGCATGTATTACAGTCATTTACCGTTCTCATTCTTGGAGTGGAAACGTTGTTTGCAGAATTCACAACCTGCTACACTTGTGAGAAACAACTTTGGTTTATTTCATAACCATCATTTAGGAGTTTTGTCAATTTTTTAATTGTCTTTTGTTTGGAGTGCTCCATGTGAGCAGTGATCATGTCTGTGTTTTTTCTGTCCTGATAACTCTGAGTTCCATGCGCTAATTTCATTTGTAACTTTTTGATTTTTATCATTTTAATTCCAATTTTTTGATTAACCATGTGACAATAATTTTGAGAAATTAAAGCGTTATTATTGAAATGAAGCTGTTCCACGAAAATTCGCATATAAAAATTATCATAACTGGCACGCAGATAGGTAGAAATGGTAGGATAAATTGTAAGCTTCCCCAAATTTCAAACTCACAAGCTGCCTATGGTCTTTATTATAATCCCCATTAACAAAATGTGTGCACGTGCTAGCGCGAACACACAGGAGGTCCCGTGAAAAAAACGGGTCCACCTATAGAAAGCAAATGCCCCTCCAACTGAGGGGTGCCGGCCCTGGTGTGTGTGTGTGTGTGTCTGTGATTACCTGTGTGTGTTTTACCTGTGTGCATTGCAGATTGCTGATCAAATCATACTATGACTATGATAACCTTATTTCTAGAAGTCTCCATCTCTCTGGTGGATAACACATAACTCTAAAACCAGAGGATTTTATACACTGGCCTGAGGGGTATACTACAAAGCAGGATCAAGGAGTTAACCAGCTAATTTACCTAAATATTCTAACATAAATATTTTTCGTGATATCCAATTGTGATCTTGTCTCACCACTGCAACTCCCCAACGGGCTCGGGAGAGGCAAAGGTCGAGTCATGCGTCCTCCAAAACATGACCCGCCTAACCGCGCTTCTTAACACCTGCCTGCACCAATGTGTCGGACGACCTGAGTCAGCCTGCAGGCGCCCGGCCCGCCACAAGGGGTTGCTAGAGCACAATGAGCCAAGTAAAGCCCCCCAGGCCAAACCCTCCCCTAACCCGGACAACGCTGGGCCAATTGTGCGCAGCCCTATGGGACTCCCGGTCACGACACAGCCCAGGATCGAACCCGGGTCTGTAGTGACACCACTACAGTGGCTTAGACCGCTGCGCCACTCGGGAGGCCACAAACTTTTGGGCATGGTCTAATTGACTCAACAAACGAAAAATACATATTTTATTTATTTGTATTTTACCTTTATTTAACTAGGCAAGTCGGTTAAGAACAAATTCTTATTTACAATGAAGGCTTAAGTGTTGCTTTTTTTAAAGAACTATAAAATCAATAGTTATTTCTGGTTACTTATTAAAGTTAGCCGGGTAACTAATTGAAACGGCTTTCTAGTATACCGCTCTGGTTGCCAGGTCTGTTTTAGCCAACTATTTTGCACTCTGTCTTATAATATGCCATTTAGCAGACGCTTTTATCCAAAGCACCTTATAGTCATGTGTGCATACATTTTTATGTATGGGTGGTCCCGGGGATCGAACCCACTACCCTGGCGTTACAAGCGCCATGCTCTACCAATTGAGCTACAGAGGACCACATGGTAGTGCTATTGTCTGCCACACGGTGGTGCTATTGCTCCAAGTGACAAAAGCTTTTTCCTCAACATTCATAAAACATACCCATTTACATGTACGCTTCATACATTTCGGTAACTAAAGCGGTTCTAAAATCTCACCATGGACTGAGCAAAACAGCAATGGGAGGTTGTGTCTGTGTGTGATTACCGTGTGTGTTTGAGAAGCTGTGTACGTGAGAAAATGCATGTATGTGTGTGTGTACCAACTAAGCTGTCACTTTCACAATTGCTGTGCCCTGGTATTGCTACACATCTCTTCTGGGCACAGCTTCTGTGTATCATCTGCATTTCATCACCCCCTAACATCCCCTGCTAATATTAGAAGTAGTGTTGCAGCCTCACTTGCTTGAGACATGGAACATCCACTTTTGCTGTCAGACCAGAATCTAGCTTTGAATCACTCACTCACACACACACACACACACACACACACACACACACACTCACACTCGCACACACACACACCTTATTATCATGATGGTTAATTGCCTGTGCTGATAGAGTTGGTGTTTACAGATGGACTATGATCATTGACTACTGAGCAGCCATCTTGTTTTGGGGTCATTTCATAGCGAGAGGAGAGCAGAGAGATGACTAAACCACCAGTTCTGGGCACAAGCTGCACATTCTCTGCATAGTTTCCCAGTTGAGTCGATCACCACAGCCATTAAAGTACATTTGTCCGCCCCGCTCCCTCTGTCTCTTTCTCTCTCACACATACATACACACACACACAGCTACACCAACAGAGACATCCAGATAGTCAGGCCACTATATTGCATTGTTATACAGCAGCACTTCTTTTTTTTTTGCACAGAAATGTGTGTATGTGTTTGTGTGTGTGTGTGTTTGAAAGGGGGAAAGATTAATTCAGTAGGGTTAGAAGGTTATTTGTCTGGATTGGGTTGACTCAGCCCTGTTGGGGTTTCCATGGTGACAGTGACACACATTTGTCTATGTCTTGTGTGTCACTTCCAGAGGTGTCCCCATACATTCAACTGTTGTCATAGATGTACAGTGGGGAAAAAAGTATTTAGTCAGCCACCAATTGTGCAAGTTCTCCCACTTAAAAATATGAGAGGCCTGTAATTTTCATCATAGGTACACGTCAACTATGACAGACAAATTGAGAAAAAAAATCCAGAAAATCACATTGTAGGATTTTTAATGAATTTATTTGCAAATGATGGTGGAAAATAAGTATTTGGTCACCTACAAACAAGCAAGATTTCTGGCTCTCACAGACCTGTAACTTCTTCTTTAAGAGGCTGCTCTGTCCTCCACTCGTTACCTGTATTATTGGCACCTGTTTGAACTTGTTATCAGTATAAAAGACACCTGTCCACAACCTCAAACAGTCACACTCCAAACTCCACTATGGCCAAGACCAAAGAGCTGTCAAAGGACACCAGAAACAAAATTGTAGACCTGCACCAGGCTGGGAAGACTGAATCTGCAATAGGTAAGCAGCTTGGTTTGAAGAAATCAACTGTGGGAGCAATTATTAGGAAATGGAACACATACAAGACCACTGATAATCTCCCTCGATCTGGGGCTCCACGCAAGATCTCACCCCGTGGGGTCAAAATGATCACAAGAACGGTGAGCAAAAATCCCAGAACCACACGGGGGGACCTAGTGAATGACCTGCAGAGAGCTGGGACCAAAGTAACAAAGCCTACCATCAGTAACACACTACCCCGCCAGGGACTCAAATCCTGCAGTGCCAGACGTGTCCCCCTGCTTAAGCCAGTACATGTCCAGGCCCGTCTGAAGTTTGCTAGAGTGCATTTGGATGATCCAGAAGAGGATAGGGAGAATGTCATATGGTCAGATGAAACCAAAATATAACTTTTTGGTAAAAACTCAACTCGTCGTGTTTGGAGGACAAAGAATGCTGAGTTGCATCCAAAGAACACCATACCTACTGTGAAGCATGGGGGTGGAAACATCATGCTTAGGGGCTGTTTTTCTGCAAAGGGACCAGGACGACTGATCCGTGTAAAGGAAAGAATGAATGGGGCCATGTATCGTGAGATTTTGAGTGAAAACCTCCTTCCATCAGCAAGGGCATTGAAGATGAAACGTGGCTGGGTCTTTCAGCATGACAATGATCCCAAACACACCGCCCGGGCAACGAAGGAGTGGCTTCGTAAGAAGCATTTCAAGGTCCTGGAGTGGCCTAGCCAGTCTCCAGATCTCAACCCCATAGAAAATCTTTGGAGGGAGTTGAAAGTCCGTGTTGCCCAGCGACAGCCCCAAAACATCACTGCTCTAGAGGAGATCTGCATGGAGGAATGGGCCAAAATACCAGCAACAGTGTGTGAAAACCTTGTGAAGACTTACAGAATACGTTTGACCTGTGTCATTGCCAACAAAGGGTATATAACAAAGTATTGAGAAACTTTTGTTATTGACCAAATACTTATTTTCCACCATAATTTGCAAATAAATTCATAAAAAATCCTACAATGTGATTTTCTGGATTTTTTTTCTCATTTTGTCTGTCATAGTTGACGTGTACCTATGATGAAAATTACAGGCCTCATCTTTTTAAGTGGGAGAACTTGCACAATTTGTGGCTGACTAAATACTTTTTTTCCCCACTGTACTTCAACATATTCTGTTTTAAAGGTCAACTGTCGGTCGTTAAATCCTAACTCTGGTGACCAACAGCCGCAGTGTTGAAAGCCTGATGTAAATCCTGACCTCTCTCTGTATCAGGTCAGGGGTGAGGGACAGTGCAATGGGGTCAAAAGAAAACCCCTAGTGTTCTAACCTTTCAGAGGAGGGTCTCTCTCTCTCTCAATTCAATTCAAAGGGGCTTTATTGGCATGGGAAACACACTGTATGTATACATTGCCAAAGCAAATGAAATAAACAATAAACAAAAGTGAGGAGAAACAAAAACAACATCAACAAAACACTATTAGAATAAACAAGATTTCAAAAAGATAAAGACATTTCAAGTGTTATATACTGAACAAAAATATAAACGCAACACGTAAAGTGTTGGTCCCATGTTTCATGAGCTGAAATAAAAGATCCCAGAAATGTTCCATACACACAAAAAGCTTATTTCTCTCAAATTTGGTGCACAAATTGGTTTACATCCCTGTTAGTGAGCATTTCTCCTTTACCAAGATAATCCTTCCACCTAACATGTTTGGCATATCAAGAAGCTGATTAAACAGCATGGTCATTACACAGGTGCACCTTTGTCACACAACACAACGCCACAGATGCCTCAAGTTTTGAGGGAGTGTGCAATTGCCATGCAGAGTTGTTGCCAGAGAATTGCGTGTTAATTTCTCTACCATAAGTCACCTCCAACGTCATTTTAGAGAATTTGGCAGTACGTCCAACCGGCCTCACAACCGCAGGCAACTTGCAAATGCCACTGGCACGCTGGAGAAGTGTGCTCTTCACGGATGAATCCCAGTTTCAACTGTACCGAAACAATTGCATTTTCTCGATGGCAATTTTAATGCACAGAGATACCGTGAAGAGATCCTGAGGCCCATTGTCATGCCATTCATCTGCCGCCATCACCTCATGTTTCAGCATGATAATGTACGCCCCCATGTCGCAAGGATCTGTACACAATTCCTGGAAGCTGAAAATGTCCCAGTTCTTCAATGGCCTGTATACTCATCAGACATGTCACCCATTGAGCATGTTTGGGATGCTCTTGATCGACATGTACGACAGCATGTTCCAGTTTCTGCCAATATCCAGCAACTTTGCACAGCCATTGAAGAGGAGTGGGACAACATTCCACAGGCCACAATCAACAGCCTGATCAACTCTATGCGAAGATGTGTCGCACTGCATGAGGCAAATGGTGGTCACACCAGATACTGACTGGTTTTCTGATCCACAGTTACTGGAGAGGAAGGAAACTGCTCAGGGATTTTACCATGAGGCTAATGGTGACTTTTAAACAGTTACAGAGTTTAATGGCTGTGATAGGATGGATCAACAACATTGCAGTTGATCCACAATACTAACCTAAATGACAGATTGAAAAGAAGGAAGCCTGTACAGAATACAAATATTACAAAACATGCATCCTGTTTGCAATAAGACACTAAAGTAAAACTGCAAAATATGTGGCAAAGAAATTAACTTTATGTCCTGAATACAAAGCGTTATGTTTGGGGCAAAATCAATAACACATCACTGAGTACCACTCTTCATATTTTCAAGCATGGTGGTGGCTGCATCCTGTTATGGGTATGCTTGTCATCGGCAAGGACTAGGGAGTTTTTTAGGATACAAATAAATGGAATAGAGCTAAGAACAAGCACAATCCTAGAGAAAACCCTGATTCAGTCTGCTTTCCAACAGACACTGGGAGACATTCACCTTTCAGCAGGACACTAACCTAAAACACAAGGCCAAATATACACTGGAGTTGCTTACCAAGACGACATTGAATTTTTCTGAGTTGCCTAGTTACAGTTTGGACTAAAATTGGCTTGAAAATCTATGGCAAGACTTGAAAATGGCTGCCTAGCAATGAGCAACAACCAACTTGACAGAGCTTGAAGAATTAAAAAAATAATAACGTGCAAATATTGTACAATCCAGGTGTGCAAAGTTCTTAGAGCTTTACCCAGAAAGACTCACGGCTGTAATCACTGCCAAAGATGATTCTGACATGTTCTGACTCAGGGGTGTGAATACTTCTGTAAATTAGATATTTCTGTATTTTTTTTTTTTTTTTTTGTTTTTTTTTTTTTTTTGTCATTTAGCAGACGCTCTTATCCAGAGCGACTTACAGTTAGTGAGTGCATACATTTTATATATATATATATTTTTTTTTTTTCTCCCATACTGGCTCCCCGTGGGAAACGAACCCACAACCCTGGCGTTGCAAACGCCATGCTCTACAAACATCCCTGCCGGCCATTCCCTCCCCTACCCTGGACAACGCTGGGCCAATTGTGCGTCACCCCATGGGTCTCCCGGTCGCGGCCGGCTACGACAGAGCCTGGATTCGAACCAGGATCTCTAGTGGCACAGTTAGCACTGCGATGCAGTGCCTTAGACCACTGCCCCACTCGGGAGACTTATTTCATTTTCAATAAATGTGAAAAATATTCGAACAAATGTTTTGACTTTGTCATTATGGGGTATTGTGTATGTGGGTGAGACAATTTATTTTATTTTATTTTTTTATTTGAATGCAGGCTGTAACACAACAACATGTGGAATAAGTTAAGGGGTATTAATATTTTCACTGTAAATAAACAGATAAATATTGGTGGTATTTACAATGTTCTCTCTCTCTCACTCTTTCTCTCTAAATATGCTGATAACGTCAGCAGTAGCTACAGACGGAGAAGAGGGATGCAACTCAGAAGAGATGAGAATAGGAGAGGAAAACTTTTAACATATGGCTCCAGCCCCTACCGCAGGACGAATCGTTACCGAGGGGGGAGGAGTCCAACATGCAGCAGACTTAAAACCCAGCTGATCCTGAAAGAAAGAACAACAGACTCCGGTGAACGGTCACACTGTTGGACAGTGCAGCAGCGTTTCCTTCACGACTTTCTAAAGGTGGATTTTAGTTTCCTCCAGCTCGGAACTGCTCAACTGCCTGGGGCCCAGGACCTGCGGTCTTCTTCAGTTATTATTGTCATTGTAGCGGCTCTCACACACAGATAGCCTACGCACACAGACACACACACCTACAGCGCTCAGCGGATTTCACTCTCAATAGGGACACTTTTTCCGCATTTCAAAGGAAGGTAAACAACGCGGGAGAAAATGTCGTTGTCAATTAACGGCGTCCTCTGTACGCTGACGGTACTGATTCTGTGGCGGGCAGAGGAGCTAGTGGAAGCTTGTAGCTGTGCCCCTGTGCACCCGCAACAGGCTTTCTGTAACGCGGACGTAGGTAAGTGATTGACAGGCTACGCCCTCACGTGCACCATCTGGGCACCTTCTGTTGTTGTGTCTCTATTACAGCCTCTGTCAACAGGTCTGGTCCTTTAAGGAAGGTAGTAGTGTGCTTGCCAGTTCTGGCTGTTTTCTCATAGTCTGCTGGCAGCGGTGGCAGAGTTTGTCACTTCTACAGTCTCTGTCAAGTGTGTCCAGTAGTTCATTTTGTAGTTTGTGCATTCAGTTTGTGGTGCGTTCAGGAATAGGGGGCCACATCTGGGTCGTTCCACCACAAAAAGGACAAGAAAGAGGATTTAGACACCCACCATCTCAGATTGTTCTGAAATCGTTTCTGTTAGAAACGGATAAGATTAGCATTCCTGCAACATTATTTTGTTGAAAATATAATTTGATCTCTGAGATAATAAGCTAAATATAGTACCTAACATCCGATTTGGACCAAAGTTTTTCTAACAATGAGTAAGACAAGGAATTCCCCATGTCTTACTCATTGTTAACATCCGATTTGGACCAAACGTTTTTCTAACAATGAGTAAGACAAGGAATTCCCCATGTCTTACTCATTGTTAACATCCAATTTGGACCAAACGTTTTTCTAACAATGAGTAAGACATGGGGAATTCCTTGTCTTACTCATTGTTAGAAAAACGTTTGGTCCAAATTGGATGTTAGGTACTATATTTATTGGATATGATATGAATCCTATAAATTAAAATGGCCAATTTGGGTGCAATCAAATTATATTTAAACAAAATAATGTTTCCGGAATGCTTATCTTATCTGTTTCTAACTACAGAAACAATTTCAGAACAATCTGAGACAGTGGGTGTCATGGCTTGCTGAAATGACATGGAACGACCCTTCTTTTCCACACTGGTGAGAATTGGTTGACCAACTTCTAACACATCAAATGTAAACAGGAGATGTGTAATGGAGGTGGTTGGCTCACATGATGATTAGTAACTTTGTCTGAGAGATGTGAAGGTTTGCATTGTTTCTCCACCTGACGATTCTGCAGACATGTAGGACGGGGTCCGATAGTAACGCAGAGGTGACACACAGACACACACCATTGTTTCACCTAGATTGTCTTTTGAATGCGTTGGCAAAGATTGCAGCGGGTTCACGGGAACATGCCCCTGCAGACTGTGAGAAGGTCATTTCTGGTGACTTTTTAAAATAACATTCTACTCCAAAATTAATGAAAATCAAATGATGCCAATACCAGGTATCTATAATCCCCACCAGAAATGAGCCCAATATTGACAAATTATTTTAAGGCTCTTTTACCATAGCCTGTACATGGCACCATACAATATTATCAGGCAGGTGTGCTATTAGCAATAAGAAAGGTTTTCCTCCAATTCTACGCATTTTACCATGGCTAATTCTGTGTTCTTATGTTCAAACATTATCACAAAATCAGTGGGGACCTGAATCGGGGCCAATAATCCAGCTATGCCAAAAGTACTTGTAAATTCATATTTTAATTTAATTGGTTTCATCGTTTTAGCTTTCTGGGGTGATTTCAAGTTCTCAAAGATTGTATGATTTAAAAATATGTAGGTCAATCATCTTGTCTGTAAACTTTGTCTACTTATACTCATTTAAGTTTACACTGAAAGCGTTTTTCCATCCCAAAAAGTTATATTAAACAAAGTGTGTGTTTATATATATATATATATATATATATATCACATACAAAAGTAGTGGATTCAGCTATTTCAGCCACACCCGTTGCTGACAGGTGTGTAAAATCGAGCACACAACCATGCAATCTCCATAGACAAACATTGGCAGTAGAATGGCCTTACTGAAGACCTCAGTGACTTTCAACGTGGCACCGTCATAGGATGCCACCTTTCCAACAAGTCAGTTAGTCAAATTTCTGCCCTGCTAGAGCTGCCCCGGTCAACTGTAAGTGCTGTTATTGTGAAGTGGAAACATCTATGAGCAACAACGGCTCAGCCGCGAAGTGGTAGACCACACAAGCTCACAGAATGGGACCGCAGAGTGCTGCAACACTCACTACCGAGTTCCAAACTGCCTCTGGAAGCAATGTCAGCACAAAACTGTTCATCAGGAGCTTCATGAAATGGGTTTCCATGGCCGAGCAGCCCCACACAAGCCTAAGATCACCATGCACAATGCCAAGCGTCGGCTGGACTCGCCGCCATTGTATTCTGGAGCAGTGGAAACGCGTTCTCTGGAGTGATGTATCACGCTTCACCATCTGGTAGTCCAAGGGACGAATCTGGGTTTGGCGGATGCCAGGAGAATGCTACCTGCCCGAATGCATTGTGCCAACTGTAAAGTTTGGTGGAGAAAGAATAATGACCTGGGGCTGTTTTTCATGGTTCGGGCTAGGCCCCTTTAGTTCCAGTGAAGGGAAATCTTAACGCTACAGCATACAATGACATTCTAGACGATTCTGTGCTTCCAACTTTGTGGCAACAAAGTTGTTTCAGCATGACAATGCCCCTGTGCACAAAGCGAGGTCCATACAAAAATGTTTTGTCGAGATCGATGTGGAAGAACTTGTCTGGCCTGCACAGAGCACTGACCTCAACCCCATCGAACACCTTTGGGATGAATTGGAACGCCTAATCGCCCAACATCAGTGCCCAACCTCACTAATGCTCTTGTGGCTGAATGGAAGCAAGTCCCCACAGCAATGTTTCAAAATCTAGTGGAAAGCCTTCCCAGAATAGTAGAGGCTGTTATAGCAGCAAAGGGGGGACCAACTCCATATTAATGCCCATGATTTTGGAATGAGATGTTCAAAGAGCAGGTGTCCACATACTCTTGGTAATGTGTGTGTGTTTGTTTTTGGTGTGGCAGCAACAATTTAGCAGTGGCGGTGTGCTGCTGCTAAATTAATACAGGGGAAACACTGCACAGTCCCCTATGAGTTTACAGTGCTTTAGCATCTGCTGTGGGGCTAGGAGTATCGCCTGGTTTGTGGACGTGGCACAGCAGGATGAGGAAGACATAAAGAGAGGGTGAGAGCGAGCAAGGGAGACTAAGATGGACCAAGCAGGGTAGTATAAATTCTGCTTTAGAATCCCTCTCAGAATTAGTCTCACACCAGTCCTCCTCTCTCTCTCTCGCTCTTTCTCTCTTTCTGTCCTCCCTTCTTTCCCTCCTTCCTCTGAGGGGTGTAGCTGCAAGGAATGACAGGAATGTTTCAGGGGTTTTCCCGCTCCGCACCAAACTAATGCAGCGGGACAGCTACAGACACTGACACACGCCACTTCAGAGAGACATCCCACTGGGCAAAAACTGGTTGAATCAATGTTTCCACGTAATTTCAGCAACAGAAAATCAATATGATGACGTTGAATCAACGTGAAAAAGATTGGAGTTGCAAAAAGTCATCAATGTAATAAGGGAATTGTCTTTTTTTTCGCGTAACTTTTAACCTACATCCAATGACATGGTGACATTTGTTGTTAATGTCATGTTGAATTCAAGTTAGTTGACATCTCAACCAAATGTACACTGAATAAAAATATAAACTCAACATGCAACAATTTTAAATAAATTCATTAGGCCCTAATATATGGATTTCACATGACTGGGAATACAGATATGCATCTGTTCGTCACAGATACCTTAAAGGCAGGGGTGTGGATCAGAAAACCAGTCAGTATCTGGTGTGACCACCATTTGCCTCATGCAGCGCGACACATCTCCTTCTTGATCTGGCTGTTGATTGTGGCCTGTGAAATGTTGTCCCACTCCTCTTCAATGACTGTGCGATGTTGCTGGATATTGGTGGGAACTGGAACACACTGTTGTACACGTTGATCCAGAGCATCCCAAACATGCTCAATGGGTGACATGTCTGGTGAGTATGCAGGCCATGGAAGAACTGGGACATTTTCAGCTTCCAGGAATTGTGTATAGATCCTTGCGACATTGGGCCGTGCATTATCATGCTGAAACATGAGGTGATGGCGGTGGATGAATGGCACACCAATGGGCCTCAGGATTTCGTCATGGTATCTCTGTGCATTCAAATTGCCATTGATAAAATGCAATTGTGTTCGTTGTCCGTAGCTTATGCCTGCCCATACCATAACCCCACCATGGGGCACTCTGTTCACAACGTTGACATCCGCAAACTGCTCGGCCACATGACACCATACACGTTGTCTGCCATCTGCCCGGTACAGTTGAAACTGGGATTCATCCATGAAGAGCACACTTCTCCAGCATGCCAGTGGCATTTGCCCACTGAAGTCAGTTACAATGCCGAACTGCAGTCAGGTCAAGACCATGGTGAGGACGACGAGCACGCGGAGGAGCTTCCCTGAGATGGTTTCTGACAGTTTTATTTGTCACATACACGTGTTTAGCAGATGTTATTGCGGGTGTAGCAAAATGCTTGTGCTTCTAGCTCCGACAGTGCAGTAATATCTAACAATTTCACAACATGTACCAAATACACACAAATCTAAGTAAGGAATGGAATTTAAGAATACATATTTGGACAAGCAATGACAGAGCGGCATGGACTAAGATACAGTATATAAATTACATATTGGATGAGTAGTGCAAGATATGTAAACATTATTAAAGTGACTAGTGTTCAATTTCTTAAAGTGGCCAGTGATTTCAATAGGCAGCAGCAGCCTCTAATGTGCTAGTGATGGCTGTTTTTAACAGTCTGATGACCTTGAGATAGAAGCGGTTTTTCATTCTCTCGGTCCCAGCTTTGATGCACCTGTACTGACCTCGCCTTCTGGATGATAGCGGGGTGAACAGGCAGTGGCTCGGGTGGTTGATGTCCTTGATGATCTTTTTGGCCTTCCTGTGACATCGGGTGCTGTAGGTATCCTGGAGGGCGGGTAGTTTGCCCCCAGTAATGCGTTCGGCAGACCGCACCACCCTCTGGAGTGCCCCGCGGTTGCGGGCGGTGCAGTTGCCATACCAGGCGGTGATACAGCCCGACAGGATGCTCTCAATTGTGTATCTGTAAAAGTTTGAGGGTTTTAGGTGCCAAGGCAAATTTCTTCAGCCTCCTGAGGTTGAAGAGGCTCTGTTGCGCCTTCTTCACCACACTGTCTGCGTGGGTGGACCATTTCAGTTTGTCAGTGATGTGTACGCCAAGGAACTTGAAGCTTTCCAACTTCTCCACTGCAGTCCCGTCGATGTGGATAGGGGGGTGCACCCTCTGCTGTTTCCTGAAGTCCACGATCATCTCCTTTGTTTTGTTGACGTTGAGTGAGAGGTTATTTTCCTGGCACCACACTCCCAGAGCCCGCACCTCCTCTCTGTAGGCTGTCTCCTCATTGTTGGTAATCAAGCCTACTACTGTTGTGTCGTCTGCAAACTTGATGATTGAGTTGGAGGCGTGCTTGGCCACGCAGTCATGGGTGAACAGGGAGTACAGGAGGGGGCTGAGCATGCACCCTTGTGGGGCCTCAGTGTTGAGGATCAGCAAAGTGGAGATGTTGTTTCCTACCTTCACCACCTGGGGGCGGCCCATCAGGAAGTCCAGGACCCAGTTGCACAGGGCGGGGTTCAGACCCAGGGCCTCGAGCTTAATGATGAGCTTGGAGGGTACTATGGTGTTGAATGCTGAGCTATAGTCAATGAACAGCATTCTTACATAGGTATTCCTCTTGTCCAGATGGGATAGGGCAGTGTGATGGCGATTGCATCGTCTGTGGATCTATTGGGGCGGTAAGCAAATTGAAGTGGGTCTAGGGTGACCGGTAAGGTAGAGGTGATATGATCCTTGACTAGTCTCTCAAAGCACTTCATGATGACAGAGGTGAGTGCTACGGGGCGATAGTCATTTAGTTTAGTTACCTTTGCTTTCTTGGGTACAGGAACAATGGTGGCCATCTTGAAGCATGTGGGGACAGCAGACTGGGATAGGGAGAGATTTAATATGTCCGTAAATACAGTCTAGCGGTTAAGAGCGTTGGGCCACTAACCGAAAAGTCACTGGTTCGAATCCCTGAGACAACTAGGTGAAAAATCTGTCGACGTGCCCTTGAGCAAGGCACTTAAACCGAATTGCTCCTGTAAGTCACTCTGGATAAGAGTGTCTGCTAAATGACTAAAATGTACAGTTGAAACCATGATTCATCCATGAAGAGCACACGTCTCCAGCATGACAGTGGCCATCGAAGGTGAGCATTTGCCAACTGAAGTCACTTACGATGCCAAACTGCATTCAGGTCAAGACCCTGGTGAGGACGACAAGCAAGCAGATGAGCTTCCATGAGACGATTTCTGACAATTTGTGCAGAAATTCTTCGGTTGTGCAAACTCACAGTTTCATCAGCCGTCTGGGTGGCTGGGCTCGGATGATCCCGCAGGTAAAGAAGCCGGATGTGGAGGTCCTGGGCTGGCATGGTTACACGTGGTCTGCGGTTGTGAGGCCGGTTGGACGTACTGCCAAATTCTCTAAAACGACGTTGGAGAGAAATGTACATTAAATTCTCTGATAACATCTCTGGTGGACATTCCTGCAGTCAGCATGCCAATTGTACACTCCCTCAAAACTTGTGGCATTGTGTTGTGTGACACAACTGCACATTTTAGAGTGACCATGTATTGTCCCCAGCACAAGGTGCACCTGTGTAATGATCATGCTGTAAAATCAGCTTCTTGATATGCCACACCTGTCAGGTGGATTACTTATCTTAGTAAAGGAGAAATGCTCACTAACAGGGATGTAATCAAATTTGTGGACAGAATCTGAGAAATAAGCTTTTTGTGATTATGGAACATTTCTTTGATATTTTATTTCAGCTAATGAAACATGGGACCAACACTTTACATGTTGGATTTATATTTTTATTCAGTGTAAATCAAAACTAGTCGTTGAAATTACGTCTGTTCACAGTGGGATGGGTGCTGTGCACACACAAGACTGCACAGACATGCAGTACAGTACACACACAGAACAGTACACACACACACACATGCATACACTACAAAGAAATGTGTCGCTCTCTCTCATGCATCCATCTGGCTGTCAGTTTTGGGTACACAAAAGGAACAAATATATAAACGTCAAGGACCTCTCACAAATATGTATGGTATCCATGGAAATGGCACAAACTTTATCTTTCCCGCTCTCCACCCATCCTTCTGACCATCCCCTCTATGATCATCGCTTTCTCAAACCACACACACAAACACTATTGATTTACAGGGTGGGATACTCTAACCTCTGACTTTCAACAGTGTTCGCTCCTCTTCAGAACCCATCCGTGTCCTGGTCATTTTGACTATGCATACATAACATAAATGCATACATACCTCTTAGTGTAGCAGTCCCACCAAGCTCATCAAAATTAGTTAGACTTTGCAGAGAGAGGCCAAGAATATGCTTAAGCTCCCATCCATACTCCGAGTAAGTAAGAAGAGGGAGAGGATGGTATGATAGGATGAAGATGAGATGTGTGTGTATATTGTCTGTGTGGACTACGCCAGTCGACAGCACACTGAGTCTGTATCTTCTAGTGGAGTGACACTAACAGCTACGTGATTTAACATTTTCCCTGGTGTCACACACACACACACACGTCCCTGCTCCCATGTCTAGCTTGTAGACAATTTTTATTTATTACGTTTATTTGGACAGGGACAATATACAACAAAAACATCACTCTGAAGTGAGAACCCACTGTGCACAGATGTCAGTTCAACTTCTATTCCACGTTGGTTCAATGTAATTTAATTCAAATGACGTGGAAACAATGTTGATTCAACCAGTGGGAAGTGATGCATTGCACCAGATTTAGCTTACAGCTAATTTTACATCTGCATTCCCCGGGAAAGACAGGGGACTTCCCAGCCTGCTCCAGCAAGTGCTGGGAATTGGGAGGCCAGGTCACCCCCTAGAACCACCGCTCTGATGGGGAGAGGGATGGAGAGTGGTGTGGTGTGGTGGATAAGTGAGGGGACGGTTAGGGGAACTCAGCATGGTTTTCATGGAAAGACATTGCTTAGTGCTGGTGATTTATACATGTATAAGTAATTCTGCATAGCTATGATTGGGGTGAGATGTGTGCGTGTTTTAACCTCTTAGCTCTCTCTCTCTGCTACCCTAGAGTTTCTGCTCCCCTCTCAACATGGGGTGCTCATATGACCTAGTTAAGAAGTAGCGGCGGCGGGGGGGGGCCTATTTAGGAAAACATAATTCCTGCGAAAGTCATTAAACAGGCAGCAGTCCCAAATCACAGAATCCCTTAAAATGTTTTGTCATTTAGCAGACGCTCTTATCCAGAGCGACTTACAGGTGGGTTAAGTACCTTGCTCAAGGGCACATCGACAGATGCGTCACCTAGTCAGCTCTGGGATTTGAACCAGCGTCCTTTCGGTTACTGGCCCAATGCTCTTAACCGGTAGGCTACCTGCCACCCCCACACTTTTTCCCTGGGCTGAGCGTTCTCTCTAGGGCTGGGAATTGCCAGGGACCTCATGATACGATCTTATCACGATACTTAGGTGCCGATATGATATGTATTGCTATTCTCACGATTCTATATGTATTGCGATTCAATACTGTGATTGTATTGTGATTCCATAGTCCAAACAAATTGCTCACTGTATGTCTGCTGCAGAGGGACAAGAGAGCAATGAGAAAACAACACGTTTTGATCAGTCATGGAAATAAAAAAATATTTCAGCCAACTAGCGCAAAAATAATATTGCGATATTATCAAAACGATACGATATCTTGTCAAAAAGAATATCCCGATATGTAACGGTATGAATTTCTTTTTTCTTCCCAATTGCTAGTTCTCTCTGCCCTGTTATATTCCCAGAGTCCTTAGTGCTCATTAGCCTCTGGGCCTAAATGAGGTCAGGAAACGAGAAAGGGAAAAACTCCACGGAATGCAGGAGAGGGAGCCAACCAGGTACACCGCTGGCACTTGGTGTGTGTGTGTGTGTGTTTTGCATCAGCCTCAGTCAGCTCCCTGTGTATGAACTTGGGAAGTGGTTACATGTGCAGAAAAGCATGCAAAAGACAGAGCATTGACCCCCCAAATATTTGTGTCTGTTCCATGCCATAAAGAGAACCCAAGGGTTTAGAGCAATGACAGTCAACCCTGTGGAGTGTGTTTGTGTGTGTTTCTCTCTGGTGATTGTACGTTCTTGCGTATTGCTCATTTTCCATTTCCTTCCCATAGCTGAAGCATGATGTAGTCTGTGAGGTCTTACACACACACACATACACACGAACTACAGCTCGTTCATACTTTATCTGGCCTCTATCCTTTCTTCAGTGTCACTACATTGTTCTCTCTCTCGCTCTCTCCCCTTGATAATGTGCCTCAATCACTCCCTTGTTTCTGTCAGTGAAAGCACACATCCCTCCCTGCCAATATGTGCTAACAAATCATGATTTGATGTGGAATGGTAGTGGCAGCTAGTTCACATCCTGAAACAGTCAAAACAAAGTTTTGACTCACCGTATTTGGGGTTTATTGATGTAGGATCTACAGGCTGCCATAGTGTGTTTAGGCTGCCTGGGCTCCATCTGCGGGTGGTTAACGAGCTGTACTGTGGAGGGAGGTATTCAAACAGAAGCTTTGTTTTGGGTCTGTGTGTGTTCTTGATGTCCTCTGACCCCATATCTCGGTCTCCCTGCAGTGATCCGAGCGAAGGTGGTGGGGGAGAAGGAGGTGGATACTGGGAATGATATCTATGGGAACCCCATTAAGAGGATCCAGTATGAGGTCAAGCAGATCAAGGTGAGAATACATCTATGACCTCTAACCCCCCCTGACTTGTGGTTGTGTTGTTAGATATAAGACCTGTGTTCATCTAACCCCTTACCTGTGATTGTGTTGTAGATGTTTAAGGGTCCTGACCAGGACATTGAGGCAATCTTCACTTCGCCAGTCTCCGCTATGTGTGGCGTTACCTTGGATACCAGCGGCAAGAAGGAGTACCTCATCTCCGGTAAGGCTAGTCGTCTGTCTGACCTGACCAGACACTGATGACATGGCGTAGTAATCTCCCTCCACTGTGTGCTAGAAGTAGTCTTATCCCAGAGCTGTTTGTGTTTTCTTGCCTACTCCTACGGTTAGTGGTGTTACAATGACCATAGGAGTTGGCAAGACGGCACAAACAGATCTGGGATCAGGCTATGCTAGATGGTGCTGAGTGAGCACAACTGGAGCAGACAGAGTAGACGTAAAGAGGGACACAGAGGGGCATTAGATCATGCACGCTCTGGTTTCCCTATACACACACACACACTCACACACTCAGCCTAATTACAGGGAACACCAGAACAGGAACTGCTGAGGTTAGCGTTTCCTTCTTCTGGATCCTTTAGGATTCCGGACGGACCTCAGTATGGTGAAAACCAGTTTCTGTCCTTCTAGCATTTCAACAACTCACCCCTCTCGTCCCTCCTCACCCCCTCTTCTCCCTTTTCTTATCGCTGTCTGCCCCGATCTAAGAGGGGGAAGGAGAGTAAAAGAAAAGCTTCTGTCCGATTTCAATTACTCTCATCACGTTTCAGAACCACATCTGTTGTTGCTGTTTTAGAGAGAACCTTTCTCTCTCTCCTTACCCCACCCCCTCTGTCTCCACCCACCTCTCTCTATCTCTCTCTCCCGCTCCCTCTGTTGCCCCCTGCAGGCAAGGCGGAGGCAGGTGGGAAGATGCATGTGACCCTGTGTGATTACATCACGCCCTGGGAGCCCATGAGCCCCACTCAGAAGAAGAGTCTGACGCAGCGCTATCAGATGGGCTGTGACTGCAAGGTAGGTAGGGAGGGAGGTGGTGGGAAGCAAGATGAGTGAAGGGCAGGAGAGTGATGTGGAAAGGGTAGATGGGTAGGGAAACCAATCTTAAAGGCCCAGTGCAGTCAAAATTCTGTTTTCCCTGTGTTTTCTATCATATTGTACAACAGCTGATGAAACTAACACTGTAAAAGTGTTTTTTTATATATATATATTTGTATCAGTTATTTCCTGAAAATACAATCTACAGAGGGCCTTCTAATCAGCAGGTTTGATTGGGCGGGAGTTTCAGCTTTACAGTGTAAATTGGTTAATAGATCAATAACAGAGTTCGAAACCTCTCTGCCAATAATATCAGCTAGTTTTTAGTTTCCCCCTCCCCACTCAGACCTAGCAAATTTCTTACTTAAGAAATATTTTTTTGCTAAAAAGCTATTTTTGCCCATTTAAAATGGAAATCTATTACAGTAAGGTACTTAATTGTTACCCAGAAATGATTTGATATTCATATAAAAACATCTGCATTGGGCCTTTAACCTATGTGTGTATCTGTCTCTCTCTGTGTAGATTGTGCGCTGCCCCTCCCTGCCCTGTGCCATCTCTGCTCCAGAGGAATGTCTGTGGACAGACCTGATGATAGAGAAGCAGGTGCACGGTCGCCAAGCCAACCACTACACCTGCGTTAAGAGGGCAGACGGCTCCTGTTCCTGGTATCGCGGTGTGACTCCGCCCAAGAAGGAGTTCCTGGACATCGAGGACCCCTAGTCACTTTCTGACACTACCCCCTTCCAGCTGCCCACTGCACAACCTGATTTAAAGAAAAAAAATGGTTTCTAAACATTTCATGAAATATTAGGGGAGAAAATAAGTTCTGTGTGAAAGGCCAACATATTAATATGATACACATATAAAATATAACGAGGCAAAGCTGATTGATTTTAAGAGAGCTCAGTGAAATTGTTTACTGGTCCAAAAACAACTCCTAGCTACTACCCCTTCTTCTTGTGTTTGCAGATCTAAAGGGACTGAATATGTTAATAGTATGGTGATGCTCCACCTAGCCCCCTAAATGGTATTTGTCAAATTGCTTAAACCCATCCGGTTCCTTCAGGACTACAAAACACAGAAGGGTTAGAGGCTAGGGGAAGGCACTAGACAGGGGCTCAGGATGTTTGTGTAGCTATTTAGGGTCACGAGACCCATAGTCTGGTCGAGTGATGATGATGTCACATCCCCCTGAGGCTGGCGTCAGGAGGACTGATTTATGGGTGTGTCTCAAATGGCAACAGAGCCCAGGTCAAAAGTAGTGCACTCTCTACCCCTGTCAAACTACCCAGGTTAGAACGACTCCATATCTATTCAATGATGGCTCGACATTAATTATGTTTCCTCATTCTGTTTGATTGCAAAGCCATATTCCAAGATGCCTTTTTGTGTTTTTTTTTTATCTAGTCAAACGCTATTTGTTGCTTCTCATAACCATGCTGTTAGGACCAATCAGATTGATGGTGAGGCGGGACTTCCCAGCTTGTTCTAATAGACATTTGGTAAGAAGGGAGTTTAGTTTTTATAAATGGTTGCATTCGTTTTGTCTGAATAACCAAAGCATCCCAGTCAGAGACAAATATGGGAATAACATTTTAAAAGAACCTTCTAGAATGCATGTCTCACCAGACCAGTCTATGGTGTATGTGATAGAGATACACGCCTATGGTATCACATATTACCCCTGCACCCCCCATAACCCGCACCCCTATGCCCCCTCTAGACTCAACAACCCCCTCACCCCTCCTCACTGTCTCCACCCACTCCCCCTAGATTGCTGTACAGTACCTATGCATATACTTTTGTTTTTTAAAATAATTATTGTTATTTGCATCATTAGATCTAGAACTAGATTTGCACTTTGAAGAGGAATTCCAGTAAAGACCGAACCGTGTGATTCTCTGTAGTGTTGTTAATATCATACCACAGGCAGGCAGACTGTGTGTCCCAAATGGCACCCTATTCCAATATAGTGCACTATATGGGTCCTGGTCAAAAGTAGCACTACAAAGGGAATAGGGTGCCTTATGGGACTCAACCAGACAGCCAGGCCACGTTCTGTCTTAACTGCAGTCAGTCACATTGCGCAGGTGATCAGATCTCACAATGCCTGGAGAAGTGTAACTTCTCAGGAAACCACATCAAAATGAAATGGCATCTTCTGAGGTCTGAGACAGCACATACTCCTCAGATCTCAGTAGATTGCTATATCATATTCATTTGGATTCAAAGTATGATTGAGTATCAGAAGCATAAATTAAAGTGCTTTCCATTTCCAGTACATTTTGTTTTCCAGTGTTAAATCTATTACATGATTTAGTGTTTTTTTTCCTATCAAGTCTGTCTTTCTTTCTAAAGTGGTGAAGGTCTTCTTGCGCTGGGAGCATGTGAGAGAAAGATCATCTCACCAGTGGAGGCTGCTGAGGGGAGGACGGCTGATAATAATGGCTGGAACGGAGTAAATGGAATGGCATCAAACACATGCAAACCATGTGTTTGATGTATTTGATACCATTCCGCCCCAGCAATTACCAAGAGCCTGTCCTCCCCAATTAAGGTGCCATCCACCTCCTGTAAATCTCACCCCTAGTCACCTACCTGCAATGAAGGCACTTGCATAGATCTAAAGAGGATTGGATGTAAGAAACATGGGGATCATTCTATCTTTCAGAAGGCAATCCCTTGGTAATACCATATTTATTTTACCTTATCCAATGCTTTCAGATGTACATGTGCCAAGTTGGTAGGGAGGGGTTGATGGGGTATTGGGTGTGTGTGTGTGAAGACTGAGGGAGATGAAGAGGTGGAGTGTGAAGACAACCAGACTATGCATGTGTTTAATGCTTTGTGTAAGTCCCTCGTGGGCATTCAGCCGATGGACAAAAATATACAACAGTATTATCAAATAAAACCAAACCTTTGAAATAATAACTTTCTCTGTGTGTGTATCTGTGCTGCTGGTAGTTATCAGCCCTTGATTTAGTGTTTCACATGTTGCACCACTAAAGGGTGTTGACTAAATAGAGAATCTCTGTTTCGGTTCCAAAAACAGAGCCTGCATCCCAAATTGCACGGAGTACTTGAAGTACTTTGTCTGGTGAAAGAACAGGGAGGGAAATTTGGACTTGAGCATGCTTGTCGCTCATGTGGTTACGTTCAAAAGAATAAAGTATACTGAATTTTTCATGATCTTAATAAATGGCTTTGGGTGCTGATCATTATTCTTGCAGTAGTCAACAATTCTAAATGTATTAGAAGGCTTGAAAATGCTAACCTAGATTAATACATTTAAAGAAATGTTCTGCTTCTTTTTTTCTGCTCAGGGAATTTACATTTTGGTGTAACTCAATACATTATGTAAATGGTGAAGAATCTTGTTGAAAGCTAACATGGAGCTGCTCGTCAGTCTCACTGGCCAGGTTCTAGCCTGGTTCAAATACTACCTCACAAACTGTTATATTTGTGCATAAAACTCTGTTGTACCACAACCGCCAAATGCATCGAGGACTCGGTCATTGCTATTCTCCCTTCCAGGACGGCTACAAGGCCCTCCTCCGCTGCCCTCCTTTCGACAAATCAGATCATGCCTCCATTCTGCTCCTCCCCACCTATAGGCAGAAACTTGGTCTGACCAATCAGAATCTATCCTTCAAGATTGTTTTGATCACGCGGACTGGGAAATGTTCCGGGTCACCTCTGAGAATAGCATCGACATGTACACTGATTCGGTGACTGGGTTCATCAGGAAGTGCATAGAGGATGTTGTCCCACTGTGGCGATTAGAACTTATCCAAACCAAAAACCGTGGATAGATCAAGTGGCCAGGGTTCCGGTCTAGAAGCAAAGTTTCGACTGCTCCTACAGTTTTGCTTCGGTACTGCAGTTTAACTGAAAGACAATTTCCGTAGACGGCCATATAAAGAAGTCAGATTTGAAAATTCCTAATAAGAGACTTTAGTCATCACCGTTGTGCACAAAACATCCATTGAATTATTCAATTAATTGTCGCTGAGGCAGATTTTTTTTCAATCACTCACAGCCTAAGATATTAGCATTTTATATTCATCCAAATGTCTGCCATGTTTTTGGATAACATGACGTCGTCGCTGCTCCCTGTGCACACCGAGTGCTAGTGCGCATGTGATGTTAGTCCGTATAAACCGGATGCAACCCAGATATAGATGGTCGATGAATCGGCGTATGCGAACATGAGTAGATTACCTTGAAAACAACGGACGGACATCTTGGGCGGACAGTCTCCAGTACTTATTATACCTCAGAGGGATAGATGGCAGCATGGAGCTGCTCGTCAGTCTCACTGTCCAGGTTCAAAGTTATCTTTTTGCTAAAAAATCTTATCACAACCGCTAAATGCATTCTACATCAGTTGTACAACTTCAGTGTGAACATATACAATCAAGTTGCACACTGTGCAACCAGAGGGGGAATAAACTCTAGACCACCTTTACTCCACACACAGAGACGAGTACAAAGCTCTCCCTAGTCCTCCATTTGGCAAATCTGACCATAATTCTATCCTCCTGATTCCTGCTTACAAGCAAAAACTAAAGCAGGAAGCACCAGTGACTCTGTCAATAACAAAGTGGTCAGATGAAGCAGATGCTAAGCTACAGGACTGTTTTGCTAGCACAGACTGGAATATGTTCCGGGATTCTTCCGATGTCATTGAGGAGTACACCACATCAGTCACTGGCTTCATCAATAAGTGCATCGATGACGTTGTCCCCACGGTGACTGTACGTACATACCCCAACCAGAAGCCATTGATTACAGGCAACATTCTCACTGAGCTAAAGGGTAGAGCTGCCGCTTTCAAGGAGCGGGACTCTAACCCGGAAGCTTATAAGAAATCCCGCTATGCCCTCCGACAAACCATCAAACAGGCAAAGCGTCGATACAGGACTAAGATCGAATCGTAGTACACCGGCTCCAACGCTCGTCGGATGTGGCAGGGCTTGCAAACTATTACAGACTACAAAAGGGAAGCACAGCCGCGAGCTGCCCAGTGACACGAGCCTACCAGAAAAGCTAAATTACTTCTATGCTCGCTTCGAGGCAAGTAACACTGAAACATGCATGAGTGCATCAGCTGTTCCGGACGACTGTATGATCACGCTCTCCGTAGCCAATGTTAGTAAGACCTTTAAACAGGTCAACATTCACAAGGCCGCAGGGCCAGATGGATTACCAGGACGTGTACTCCGAGCATGCGCTGACCAACTGGCAAGTGTCTTCACTGACATTTTCAACCTCTCCCTGTCTGAGTCTGTAATACCAACATGTTTCAAGCAGACCACCATAGTCCCTGTGCCCAAGAACACTAAGGTAACCTGCCTAAATTACTACTGACCCGTAGCACTCATGTCTGTAGCCATGAAGTGCTTTGAAATGCTGGTCATGGCTCACATCAACACCATTATCCTAGAAACCCTAGACCCACTCCAATTTGCATACCGCCCCAACAGATCCACAGATGATGCAATCTCTATTGCGCTCCACACTGCCCTTTCACACCTGGACAAAAGGAACACCTATGTGAGGATGCTATTCATTGACTACAGCTCAGCGTTCAACACCATACTGCCCTCAAAGCTCATCACTAAGCTAAGGATCCTGGGACTGAACACCTCCCTCTGCAACTGGATCCTGGACTTCCTGATGGGCCGCCCCCAGTTGGTAAGGGTAGGTAACAACACATCCGCCACGCTGATCCTCAACAAGGGAGCCCCTCAGGGGTGTGTGCTCAGTCCCCTCCTGTACTCCCTGTTCACTCATGACTGCATGGCCAGGCACGACTCCAACACAATCATTACGTTTGCTGATGACACAACAGTGGTAGGCCTGATCACCGACAACGACGAGACAGCCTATTGGGAGGAGGTCAGATACCTGGCCATGTGGTGCCAAGACAACAACCTCTCCCTCAACGTGATCAAGACAAAGATGATGATTGTGGACTACATGAAAAAGAAGAGGACCGAGCACGCCCCCATTCTCATTGACAGGGCTGTAGTGGAGCAGGTTGAGAGCTTCAAGTTCCTTGGTGTCCACATCACCAACAAACTAACATTGTCCAAGCACACCAAGACAGTCGTGAAGAGGGCACGATAAAACCTATTCCCCCTAAGGAGACTGAAAAGATTTGGCATGGGTCCTCAGATCCTCAAAAGGTTCTACAGCTGCACCCTCGAGAGCATCCTGACTGGTTGCATCACTGCCTGGTATGGCAACTGCTTGGCCTCCAACCGCAAGGCACTACAGAAGGTCGTGCGTACGGCCCAGTACATCACTGGGGCCAAGCTTCCTGCCATCCAGGACCTCTATACCAGGCGGTGTCAGAGGAAGGCCCTAAAAATTGTCAAAGACTCCAGCCACCCTAGTCATAGACTGTTCTCTCTGCTACTGCACGGCAAGCGGTACTGGAGCGCCAAGTCTAGGTCCAAGAGGCTTCTAAACAGCTTCTACCCCCAAGCCATAAGACTCCTGAACATCTATTCAAATGGCTCCCCAGACAATATGCATTGTTCATCCACTACAGCTCAGCCTTCAACACCATAGTGCCCTCCAAGCTCATCACTAAGCTCAGGGCCCCCGGGTCTGAACCCCTCCCTGTGAATCTTGTCCTGGACTTCCTGACGGGCCGACCCCAAGTGGTGAAGGTAGGCAACAACACCTCCGTCTCGCTAATCCTCAACACGGGGGACCCCACAGGGGTGTCGTGCTCAGCCCCCTCCTGTACTCCCTTCAACCTGGGAGAAGCGGTCATACAAAAGTGTCTCACCTTTTAGCCAGGTACATTTCTATGGCAACGAATCATTCAGAACTAACCTGCTCCAGGGCAGGAACAGAACAGCGCCGGAAGAAGATGGCTGCCGTTTTACAGCCCTCTAACCAATTGTACTATTATGTGTGTTTTTCCGCGTTATTTGTAATTTATTTTGTACATAATGTTTCTGCCATCATCTCTTATAACCAAAGAGAGCTTCTGGATATCAGGACAGCGATTACTCACCTCGTATTGGACGAAGACTTTTTCTTCAACGAGGCGTTCGCGAAGGATATTCTACAGACACCCAACAAGGCCCAGATCCCCGTCATTCGCGTGAGGAAGAGACGGAGATATCGTGGACGCAGATCCGGTGCCTTGTAAGGATCCGACGGCGAACGAGTAAACTGCCTCTCCCATCAATCCTATTAGCCAACGTTCAAGCTTTTGAGAATAAAATGGACGATTTAAGATTACGGTTATCCTACCAACGGGACATTAAAAACTGTAATATCTTATGTTTCACGGAGTCGTGGCTGAATGACAACAATGACAACATTCAGCTAGCAGGCTATACGCTACATCGGCAGGACAGAACGGCAGACTCTGGTAAGACAAGGGGCGGCGGTCTGTGTATATTTGTAAACAACAGCTGGTGCACAAAATCAAATACTAAGGAAGTCTCAAGGTTTTGCTCGCCTGAGGTAGAGTATCTTATGATAAGCTGTAGACCACACTATTTACCAAGAGAGTTTTCATCTATATTTTTCATAGCTGTCTATTTACCACCACAAACCAATGCTGGCATTAAGATTGCACTGAATGAGTTGTACAAGGCCATTAATCAACAGGAAAACGCTCATCCAGATGCAGCGCTCCTAGTAGCCGGGGACTTTAATGCAGGGAAACTTAAATCCGTTCTACCTCATTTCTACCAGCATGTTAAATGTGCAACCAGAGGGGAAAAAACTCTAGACCACCTTTACTCCACACACAGAGACGCATACAAAGCTCTCCCTCGCCCTCCATTTGGCAAATCTGACCATAACTCTATCCTCCTGATTCCTGCTTATAAGCAAAAACTGAAGCAGGAAGCACCAGTGATTCGGCTAATAAAAAGTGGTCAGATGACGCAGATGCTAAGCTACAGGACTGTTTTGCTAGCACAGACTGGAACATGTTCCGGGGATTCTTCAGACAGCATTGAGGAGTACACCACATCAGTCACTGGCTTCATCAATAAGTGCATCGATGATGTCGTCCCCACAGTGACCGATACGTACATACCCCAACCAGAAGCCATGGATTACAGGAAACATCCGCACTGAGCTAAAGGGTAGAGCTGCCGCTTTCAAGGAACGGGACTCTAACCCGGACGCTTATAAGAAATCCCGCTATGACCTCCGACGAACCATCAAACAGGCAAAGAGTCAATACAGGTCTAAGATTGAATCATACTACACTGGCTCTGACGCTCGTCGGATGTGGCAGGGCTTGAAAACTATTACAGACTACAAAGGGAAGCACAGCCGCGAGCTGCCCAGTGACACAAGCCTACCAGACGAGCTAAACCACTTCTATGCTCGCTCGAGGCAAGCAACACTGAAGCATGCATGAGAGCACCAGCTGTTCCGGACGACTATGTGATCACGCTCTCCGTAGCCGATGTGAGTAAGACTTTTAAGCAGGTCAACATTCACAAGGCCGCAGGGCCAGACGGATTACCAGGACGTGTACTCCGAGCATGTGCTGACCAACTGGCAAGTGTCTTCACTGACATTTTCAACATGTCCCTGACTGAGTCTGTAATACCAACATGTTTCAAGCAGACCACCATAGTCCCCGTGCCCAAGAACTCTAAGATAACCTGCCTAAATGACTACCGACCCGTAGCACTGACTACTGTAGCCATGAAGTGCTTTGAAAGACTGGTCATGGCTCACATCAACAGCATAATCCCAGAAACCCTAGACCCACTCCAATTTGCATACCGCCCCAACAGATCCACAGATGATGCAATCTCTATCGCACTCCACACTGCCCTTTCCCACCTGGACAAGAGGAACACCTACGTGAGAATGCTATTCATTGACTACAGCTCAGCATTCAACACCATAGTGCCCTCTAAGCTCATCACTAAGCTAAGGATCCTGGGACTAAACACCTCCCTCTGCAACTGGATCCTGGACTTCCTGACGGGCCGCCCCCAGGTGGTAAGGGTAGGTAACAACACATCTGCCACACTGATCCTCAACACGGGGGCCCCTCAGGGGTGCGTGCTCAGTCCCCTCCTGTACTCTCTGTTCACCCATGACTGCATGGCCAGGCACGACTCCAACACCATCATTAAGTTTGCCGACGACACAACAGTGGTAGGCCTGATCACCGACAACGATGAGACAGCCTATAGGGAGGAGGTCAGAGATCTGGCCGTGTGGTGCCAGGACAACAACCTCTCCCTCAACGTGACCAAGACAAAGGAGATGATTGTGGACTACAGGAAAAAAAGAGGACTGAGCACGCCCCCATTCTCATCGACGGGGCTGTAGTGGAACAGGTTGAGAGCTTCAAGTTCCTTGGTGTCCACATCACCAACGAACTATCATGGTCCAAACACACCAAGACAGTCGTGAAGAGGGCACGACAAAGCCTATTCCCCCTCAGGAGACTAAAAAGATTTGGCATGGGTCCTCAGATCCTCAAAAAATTCTACAGCTGCACCATCGAGAGCATCCTGACTGGTTGCATCACCGCCTGGTATGGCAACTGCTTGGCCTCTGACCGCAAGGCACTACAGAGGGTAGTGCGTACGGCCCAGTACATCACTGGGGCAAAGCTCCCTGCCATCCAGGACCTCTATACCAGGCGGTGTCAGAGGAAGGCCCTCAAAATTGTCAAAGACTCCAGCCACCCCTAGTCATAGACTGTTCTCTCTGCTACCGCACGGCAAGCGGTACCGGAGTGCCAAGTCTAGGTCCAAAAGACTTCTCAACAGCTTCTACCCCCAAGCCATAAGACTCCTGAACAGCTAATCATGGCTACCCGGACTATTTGCACTGCCCCCCCACCCCATCCTTTTACGCTGCTGCTACTCTGTTAAGTATTTATGCATAGTCACTTTAACTCTACCCACATGTACATATTACCTCAACTACCTCAACTAGTCGGTGCCCCCGCACATTGACTATGCAACGGTACCCCCCTGTATATATAGCCTCCCTACTGTCACTTTATTTTACTGTATATATAGCCTCCCTACTGTCACTTTATTTTACTTCTGCTCTTTTTTTCTCAACACTTTTTTGTTGTTGTTTTATTCTTACTTTTTTGTTTAAAATAAATGCACTGTTGGTTAAGGGCTGTAAGTAAGCATTTCACTGTAATGTCTGCACCTGTTGTATTCGGCGCATGTGACCAATAAAATTTGATTTGATTTGATTTGATTTGATTTGAGGCTGACTCACTTACCCTAAATGAAATGACTGAGTTAAGGACCAATGAAATCAGATTCCCTCCTTCTTGCTAAGATTGCACCATCATCCCCTTCATTTGAGGAAGATGACAAATTAAATATTTTATAAACTACTACAAAAAATGGTGTTTAAAAATAGTAATGTTCGAATACACTGCTCAAAAAAATAAAGGGAACACTTAAACAACACAATGTAACTCCAAGTCAATCACACTTCTGTGAAATCAAACTGTCCACTTAGGAAGCAACACTGATTGACAATAAATTTCACATGCTGTTGTGCAAATGGAATAGACAACAGGTGGAAATTATAGGCAATTAGCAAGACACCCCCAATAAAGGACTGGTTTCGCAGGTGGTGACCACAGACCACTTCTCAGTTCCTATGCTTCCTGGCTGATGTTTTGGTCACTTTTGAATGCTGGCGGTGCTTTCACTCTAGTGGTAGCATGAGACGGAGTCTACAACCCACACAAGTGGCTCAGGTAGTGCAGCTCATCCAGGATGGCACATCAATGCGAGCTGTGGCAAGAAGGTTTGCTGTGTCTGTCAGCGTAGTGTCCAGAGCATGGAGGCGCTACCAGGAGACAGGCCAGTACATCAGGAGACGTGGAGGAGGCCGTAGGAGGGCAACAACCCAGCAGCAGGACTGCTACCTCCGCCTTTGTGCAAGGAGGAGCAGGAGGAGCACTGCCAGAGCCCTGCAAAATGACCTCCAGCAGGCCACAAATGTGCATGTGTCTGCTCAAACGGTCAGAAACAGACTCCATGAGGGTGGTATGAGAGCCCGACGTCCACAGGTGGGGGTTGTGCTTACAGCTCAACACCGTGCAGGACGTTTGGCATTTGCCAGAGAACACCAAGATTGGCAAATTCGCCACTGTGCTCTTCACAGATGAAAGCAGGTTCACACTGAGCACGTGACAGACGTGACAGAGTCTGGAGACGCCGTGGAGAACGTCCTGCTGCCTGCAACATCCTCCAGCATGACCGGTTTGGCGGTGGGTCAGTCATGGTGTGGGGTGGCATTTCTTTGGGGGGCCGCACAGTCCTCCATGTGCTCGCCAGAGGTAGCCTGACTGCCATTAGGTACCGAGATGAGATCCTCAGACCCCTTGTGAGACCATATGCTGGTGCGGTTGGCCCTGAGTTCCTCCTAATGCAAGACAATGCTACACCTCATGTGTCAGCAGTTCCTGCAAGAGGAAGGCATTGATGCTATGGACTGGCCCGTCCGTTCCCCAGACTTGAATCCAATTGAGCACATCTGGGACATCATGTCTCGCTCCATCCACCAACGCGACGTTGCACCACAGACTGTCCAGGAGTTGGCGAATGCTTTAGTCCAGGTCTGGGAGGAGATCCCTCAGGAGACCATCCACCACCTCATCAGGAGCATGCCCAGGCGTTGTAGGAAGGTCATACAGGCACGTGGAGGCCACACACACTACTGAACCTAATTTTGACTTGTTTTAAGGACATTACATCAAAATTGGATCAGCCTGTAGTGTGGTTTTCCACTTTAATTTTGAGGGTGACTCCAAATCCAGACATCCATGGGTTGATAAATTTGATTTCCATTGATAATTTGTGTGTGATTTTGTTGTCAGCACATTCAACTATGTAAAGAAAAAAATATTTAAGAAGATCATTTCATTCATTCAGAAAATCACATTGTAGGATTTTTTATGAATTTATTTGCAAATTATGGTGGAAAATAAGTATTTGGTCAATAACAAAAGTTTCTCAATACTTTGTTATATACCCTTTGTTGGCAATGACACAGGTCAAACGTTTTCTGTAAGTCTTCACAAGGTTTTCACACACTGTTGCTGGTATTTTGGCCCATTCCTCCATGCAGATCTCCTCTAGAGCAGTGATGTTTTGGGGCTGTCGCTGGGCAACACAGACTTTCAACTCCCTCCAAAGATTTTCTATGGGGTTGAGATCTGGAGACTGGCTAGGCCACTCCAGGACCTTAAATGCTTCTTACGAAGCCACTGCTTCGTTGCCCGGGCGGCCACTCCTTCGTTGCCCGGGCGGTGTGTTTGGGATCATTGTCATGCTGAAAGACCCAGCCACGTTTCATCTTCAATGCCCTTGCTGATGGAAGGAGGTTTTCACTCAAAATCTCACGATACATGGCCCCATTCATTCTTTCCTTTACACGGATCAGTTGTCCTGGTCCCTTTGCAGAAAAACAGCCCCAAAGCATGATGTTTCCACCCCCATGCTTCACAGTAGGTATGGTGTTCTTTGGATGCCTCAGCATTCTTTGTCCTCCAAACACGACGAGTTGAGTTTTTACCAAAAAGTTCTATTTTGGTTTCATCTGACCATATGACATTCTCCCAATCCTCTTCTGGATCATCCAAATGCACTCTAGCAAACTTCAGATGGGCCTGGACATGTACTGGCTTAAGCAGGGGGACACGTCTGGCACTGCAGGATTTGAGTCCCTGGCGGCGAAGTGTGTTACTGATGGTAGGCTTTGTTACTTTGGTCCCAGCTCTCTGCAGGTCATTCACTTGGTCCCCCCGTGTGGTTCTGGGATTTTTGCTCACCGTTCTTGTGATCATTTTGACCCCACGGGGTGAGATCTTGCGTGGAGCCCCAGATCGAGGGAGATTATCAGTGGTCTTGTATGTCTTCCATTTCCTAATCATTGCTCCCACAGTTGATTTCTTCAAACCAAGCTGCTTACCTATTGCAGATTCAGTCTTCCCAGCCTGGTGCAGGTCTACAATTTTGTTTCTGGTGTCCTTTGACAGCTCTTTGGTCTTGGCCATAGTGGAGTTTGGAGTGTGACTGTTTGAGGTTGTGGACAGGTGTCTTTTATACTGATAACAAGTTCAAACAGGTGCCATTAATACAGGTAATGAGTGGAGGACAGAGGAGCCTCTTAAAGAAGAAGTTACAGGTCTGTGAGAGCCAGAAATCTTGCTTGTTTGTAGGTGACCAAATACTTATTTTCCACCATAATTTGCAAATAAATTCATTAAAAATCCTACAATGTGATTTTCTGGATTTTTTTTCCTCAATGTCTGTCATAGTTGACGTGTACCTATGATGAAAATTACAGGCCTCTCATCTTTTTAAGTGGGAGAACTTGCACAATTGGTGGCTGACTAAATACTTTTTTCCCCCACTGTATACCCTGATATTTACCCTTTTCGCCCAGTATTAATCAGCCCACATGACTATTTACATGTATGCTGAACAAAAATATAAAACGCAACATGTAGATGGTTGATCCCACGTTTCATGAGCTGAAATAAAATATCCCAGAAATGTTCCATACGCACAAAAACCTTATTTCTCTCAGATTTTGTGCACAAGTGTTTACATCCCTGATAGTGAGCATTTCTCCTTTGTTAAGATAATCCATCCACCTGACAAGTTTGGCATATCAAAAAGCTGATTAAACAGCATGATCATTACACAGGTGCACCTTGTGCTGGGGACAATAAAAGGCCACTCTAAAATGTGCAGTTTTGTCACACAACACAATGCCACAGATGTCTCAAGTTTTGAGGGAGCATGCAATTGGCATGCTGACTGCAGGAATGTCCACAAGAGCTGTTGTCAGATAATTTAATGTTAATTTCTCTACCATAACAGTCTCAGGGAAGCTCATCTGCGTGCTCGTCCTCCTCACCAGGGTCTTGACCTGACTGCAGTTCGGTGTCGTAACTGACTTCAGTGGGCAAATGCTCACCTTCGATGGCCACTGGTACGCTGGAGAAGTGTGCTCTTCACAGATTAATCCCGGGTTTCAACTGTACCGTGTATTGCGTCGGTGTGGGCGAGTGGTTTGCTGATGTCAAGCGTTTTGAACAGAGTGCCCCATGGTGGTGGTGGGGTTATGGTATGGGCAGGTAGGCATAAACTACGGACAAACACAATTGCATTTTATCGATGACAATTTGAGTGCAGAGATACCGTGACGAAATCCTGAGGCTCATTGTCGCGCAATCACCTCATGTTTCAGCATGATAATGCACTGCCCCATGTCGCAAGGATCTGTACACAATTCCTGGAAGCTGAAAATGTCCCAGTTGCAAACTCACCAGACATGTCACATGTTTGGGATGCTCTGAATTGACATTTACGACAGCGTATTCCAGTTCCCGACAATATCCAGCAACTTCGCATAGCCATTGAAGAGGAGTGGGACAACATTCCACAGGCCAAAATCAACAGACTGATCAACTCTATGTGAAGGAGATGTGTTGCACTGGATGAAGCAAATGGTGGTCACACCAGATACGGATACTGACTGGTTTTCTGATCCACGCCCCTACCTTTTGTTTAAGGTATCTGTGACCAACAGATGGATATCAGTATTCCCAGTCATGTGAAATCCATAGATTAGGGCCTAATTTATTTCAATTTACTGATTTCTTTATATGAACTGTAACTCAGTAAAATCTTTGAAATTGTTGTATTTATATTTTTCTTCAGTGTATAAATCCATTTTACATGTTTGAAGGTGAAGTATTGCAATTAAGGGTTGAAACATATTCACAAATGAGTGAGTCGGACAGCTTTTTGGGCACATTCTTACCACAATTGTGTAAATAATATATAATCTTTACATATCTGGCACACCTGGCTCATTTGGTTGTATTTTCTACATCACTGTGAACATTTAAAGATATTATTGGGCATACTACAATTATATTTCATACAGGTATGGTCATGCGGAATTGATCCAATAATATGCCATTGAGTTGTTTGGCAGCCATATTGGAAAAAGGCTTCTGTGGGCTTAATACGTAAATCCTGTATTTGTATTTATTAACGATCCCCATTAGCTGCTTTCAAGGCAGCAGCTACTCTTCCTGTGGTCCAGCAACATTAAGGTAGTTATATACCATTTAAAATATTACATGACATTACATTTCATAACACTTTTCACAACACATTAAGTGTGATGGCCCTGTATCTTCAAATCCTTTTTAAACCCTGTTCTAGCTGTGTGTGTGAAATGTGGTGGCTCCATCACCAAAGTTACAATCCAAAAACATAGCTGCAAAACTACATGGAATTTTATGGCTAAGCTTCCAACATTCTAATGTCAATGGCACACAATGGGCTATTTTAAAACAATAGTTGTAGCTGGTGCATTCAAAGTTGGTTATATGATATATCATTTGAAAGGTAATGTCATGAGCTTTCAGACAAACAAAAATGTTAACGTATCAGGGTTTCCTTTTTTAAAGCAATTTATACAGGTAATTCTGATATGTACCCTAGAGGTCAAAGGTCAAGGTTCTGCGACAACTGGAAGTCTCCAACCCCCATATCTGACACTCACAAACTAAATATACATTCACCGGCCAGTTTATTAGGTACACCCATCTAGTCCCGAGATGGGGCCCCCCCTTTGCCTCCTGAACAGCCTGAATTCTTTGACTTGTAGAATCCATGCCCCGGAAACGTTCCACAGGAATGTTGGTCCATGCTGACGCGATGGCATCACGCAGTTGCTGCAGATTGGATGGTGGTACACCACCGCCACCAGCCTTTACCGTTGACATGGACTCATACTGCTTACGCCAAATCCTGACTCTGCCATCATCATGACGCAACAGGAACCGGAATTAGTCAGTCCAGGCTGTTTTTCCACTCCTGAATTGTCCAGTGTTTGTGATCGCGTACCCACTGAAGCTGCTTCTTCTTGGTTTTTAGCTGATATGAGTGGAACCCGGTGTGGTCGTCTACTGCAATAGCCTATCTGTGACGAGGATCGCCGAGTTGTGCGTTCCAAGATGCCATTCTACACACACCACTGTACCGTTATTTGTCTGTTTATGGCCCGCCTGTTAGCTTGCATAATTCTTGCCATTCTCCTTCGACCTATCTCATCAACAAGCTGTTTTCGTCCACAGGACTGCTGCGGACTAGACGTTTTTGGTTTGTTGCACCATTCAAAGGGAAACCCTACAGCCTGTCTTGCGTTAAAAAAGCCCAGGAGGGCAGCCATTTCTGAGATACTGGATCCGGCGTGCTTAGCACCCGACGATCATACCACGCTCAAAGTCGCTTAGGTCACTCGTTTTGCCCATTCTAACGTTCAATCGAACAGTAACTGAATGCTTCGATGCCTGTCTGCCTACTTTTTATAGCAAGCCCTGTGACTCACTGTCTGTAGGAGCGCTCCATTTTCGTGAACTGGGTTGTGTACCTAATAAACTGGCCAGTGAGTGTGTGTACATTGTCTACCAATTGGTGAGAGCCTCAAATTCCACATTAATTTATACATATCCTCTGTATACATGAATCACGGCAAAGTTAGTTCCTGTTTTTGCCATGTCTTTGGTCACGTTCGGGTGGGTCAAACAAAAACACCATAATGCGCAAGTCGGACACTTTTTATCCCAATAATGCAACACACTTTGGAAGGCGGTGACCAACAATCGACAACGACTTGGAAAAAGTGATCTGCTCGAACGCGCCCACAGAACAAGGAGCCAGATGTTTCACCAGATGTAAAAATCTGAAGCATCCGGTTGGAATTTCCAGAGTAAGCCCAGTGGCCGGCAGAGGGAGTATGGAGCGAGATGGAGGTGAGCCGAAATTCTGCTGATTTTCTCATTGAAGAAAAACGCGATCTCAATACAGTTTTCTGTTCCCAAAACTAGAATCTGTTACGAACAGAGTGCGCTAAGTTTTGTAGACGTGACCCTTTGCCAAGGTTTCTCAAAATTGCGTCGTTTACAAGGAGTGCAAGGGCGAATTGAGTTATTGCACAAGAGCATTTCAGACGGAAGGCGTTCGCTAACGGAAATATGCAAATACATGTTAGAACGCGCCAATAGGATCTCGCTATCTCACTACATGCTAATGTAGTGAATACACAACATACTGTGCTGAGGTATGTTGTGGTGATAGAAAATAACCACCAGGGGGCAATGTCTCCTTATGGTTAGAGATCAACTACACAGCAGCAAAAATATTTATAACGAACCCAGTTTTCAATGGGAGCAAATTAAGCATAGTGGGCAGAACAAGCAAAGAGGTGGGCGCTATAAATATTTTTGCTGCTGTGTAGTTGATCTCTAACCATAAGGAGACATTGCCCCCTGGTGGTTATTTTCTATCACCACAACATACCTCAGTACAGTATATTGTGTATTCACTACATTAGTTTAACTATCATTACTACACTACATTAGTTTAACTATCCTATCCCAGGTATTCCTTAAAGAGGTGGGGTTTCAAATGTCTCCGGAAGGTGGTGAGTGACTCCGCTGTCCTGGCGTCGTGAGGGAGCTTGTTCCACCATTGGGGTGCCAGAGCAGTGAACAGTTTTGACTGGGCTGAGCGGGAACTATGCTTCCGCAGAGGAAGGGGAGCCAGCAGGCCAGAGGTGGATGAACGCAATGCCCTCGTTTGGGTGTAGGGACTGATCAGAGCCTGAAGGTACGGAGGTGCCGTTCCCCTCACTGCTCCATAGGCAAGCACCATGGTCTTGTAACGGATGCGAGCTTCAACTGGAAGCCAGTGGAGTGTGCGGAGGAGGGGGGTGACGTGAGAGAACTTGGGAAGGTTGAACACCAGACGGGCTGCGGCATTCTGGATGAGTTGTAGGGGTATATAGTGCTCTAATTTTGACCAGCGGCGATAGGGCTCTGGTCAATTGAATTATATACTGTAGCATATTAACACAGTAGCTGGGTTTCCATTCAATTGGCGACAGATTTTCAAGCGAATATTCTAAAAACTGCATTAAAAAAAAAAGCTCCAGCACCAGAGATGTGTTATCATCAAATTGACTTGTTGTGGATAAAAGGCTGTGCGTGATGACAGTGCACATAAAAATAACCTTTGCAGATAAATTCCCATGTACCGAATAAAACATTTAATGGGTTTCCATCGCATTTTCAACTCTACTGATGTTTTTGTCACAAAAAAATTGCTGGACTATTTCTGTCTGTAATAAAGCACTTTTGTGGGGAAAAACGAATTCTGATTGTCTGTGCTTGGCTCCCCAGTTGGTGGTCCTATGCCCTCCCAGGCCCACGTCCCTGCCCAGTCATGTGAACTCCATAGATTAGGGCCTCTTTTATTTATTTCAATTGACTGATTTCCTTATATGAACTGTAACTCAGCAAAATCATTGAAATTGTTGCATTTATATTCATGTTCAGTATATTTTTTATTTGTCGAATGGCAGCCAAGCATCGATCAGGTCACCAGAATAAGACTCAATATTTATTGGAAAGGTGCATCAAGCTCATCACCGTGCACTTTCATCACCCTGTAAAGTTTATCATAACTTATTTCCTTTGTAACCTAAAAAAAACTGTATGCTTTCCTGAGTCATAGTAGGAGGACCACACAACATATCATCGCGTGACTCCAAGTTTATATGATGGTTATCATCAATATTTGTGCATAAAAAAAGTGTTTCCACCACCATTTCTCGCATAATTAATTTTACAGACACAAAAAGATCCCACCTTGTCTAGCGTATTTTGTTTTGTCAACATTTGGAAAGTTTACAGACAGATTTGCTGTTTCCATCAGGCCTCTCATTACATTTTTTTATCCGCCATGTACTTTACTCTCATAAAAAGGTTGGAAACCTGATTAGTGGTACAAGAGAATTCATACACACATTTTAACTATTTAAGAACATCTCCCCTACAATCACAAAGATTATATGAAAATAAAGACAGACAAACAAGGAGAAAGCTATTTCTCCTATGAGCCGAGGATGCTGATTGGCTCATTTAGAAAAAAGTTCAGGTGCTCTCCCTGATTGGACAATGATTAAGAAGGCAGGTATGTGTGTTCAAAGGCCCTTGTTGAAGTAGACGTATTCTACACTGTCCCCGTAGCGAGACAAGATGGATGCCCTTAGCTCTGGCTCCAGCTTAGACACGGCCATGGAGCTGAAAGAAAGTGAGAGGAAGAGTGCGATCTAAACCAAGGGAGAGTCTAATACGTTACTGTAGGTGAGCTAAAACAGCTACTAACATCATGAAGGCGCATTACTGAATGCTGCCCAGTCGACAGGCTACTTACCATTGCTGAGGGAACAGGGAGCAGGCTGCAGGCACCATGAAGACCAGGCTGCAAAACAGACATTACATTTTAGTCATTTAGCAGACGCTCTTATCCAGAGCGACTTACAGGAGCAATTAAGGTTAAGTGCCTTGCTCAAGGGCACAGACAGATTTTTCACCTAGTCGGCTCGGGAATTAGAACCAGCAACCTTTCGGTTACTGGCACAACGCTCTTACCCACTAAGCTACCTGCCGCCCCATGGAGGGTTAGGTGACTGTGCCTACTGAGACGTATGGTTGTGTCCCAAATGGTACCCTATTCCCTACATAGTACACTACTTTTGACCAGGGCCCAAAGAACAATCCCCTGAACCAAACAAATCTTCATGGTTCAACCTCCTAAACAGTCCTACTTACAACACTCCCACCATCATGACTTGTAAAGGTCCGTGGAAGAAGGTGATCCTCTGTTAACCAAAAGACAGAGCTTGTTAGCAATAAACAAACCGCAACGCCAGACAGAATCTGCACTGTCAGCATGTTTAGTCAAGAACAACGTAACTGTGGATATTTAGTCAATGCTTATTCAATAACAATGTAGCTAGCTAGCCTATGCATGTCTAGTAGCAGCATTTGGTGTATTTTAATAAAAGTCCCACCTGCATAAACTTGTATTTCTCCAGTCTCTGCATGATGATGGGGAGAATGACTAGGAGAAGAGAGGGGGAAAGGGAAAGGATATAAAGTAGAAGGTGGCAACAAGAGGAGAATAATGAGTCATTGAAGGGAGCAACAGGGTCACACTCCAACACAGCTCCACTTCCCATTGTCTATGGAGCGAGGACTGAGCTCAAACTCTACAGCTCCAGCCCTCCTCCTTAAACCTTTGAAACGTACTCATGCCCGGTGCTGCCATGGTAATCCGGGAAATGACCACCTGGGTGATGCCCTTCACAGCTGCTTTCTGGAAAGAAAAAAAGAAACATTGGGAACGGAGGAGTAGGTACAACGTAATTTCTCTGCTCTTGTGTAACAGTCAGAAATAGGATATTTAATTATCCAGACATTCCCAGTGCTGTTACCTTGGAATGGCCAAGTTTGTTTCCATTCTCATCTGTTACAGCTATGCCATTCAGGAGCTCCCTGAGAGGAGAGGAGAGAAGGACATGATCAACAACTCACTGTTATCTTCATGGGGATGCTAATACACTATCAGAATAGATGCTAATACTCAAGTGACCTCAATTGAGTATGTACTCACTGTTGCCTCATCATTGGGATGTTGACGCAGTTAGCGGATGCCACGGCTGCAAACGGAACCCAGCGCGCCACCAGGGGAGGGGCTCTCTACAGAAGGGGGCGGAGACAAGATGGGAAGGGGAAGTTGAACATGTAATCAATCAAACCAGTCTGTGTGCGTGTTATGTTCTTTGAACAATACCTTTGTGTAGAAGTTGAGTCCCACAGCAGTGGCTAGAGCTGTGCTAGTCGCTGTTAAATAGGCTACTCCGATCTGACTGAAGAGGTAGAGAAAAGAGATTGATCGTAAGACATTTAAATTATATTCTCCATGTGCATTACAATACAGTCACCACAGCAGTGTGTGTGTGGTCTGCAGGGTCATACTTGGGTGTGATGGGGGAAGCAGCGTTTCTGTTGGTGTAGTTGACCAGAGCATTAAACGACTGATTCACCCACTGCCAGAACACTACAGCAGGGACTGTCCTAGAGAGAAAGAGAGCGAGAGAATGATAGGAAGAGAGTGGGGACAGAGGGATATAAATGTAGGATTAGAAGTCATCGCTCCAAACGTACCTATGTTCGGCTAACCTAAAGATCTCAAATCTGTGTGTGTGTACCTGTAGAACTGTAGCATACCGCCCGTTATGGCCATCCCTCCGGGCACCTGGAAGGACATTCGACCAATCAGGTTCATGCGATCGCCAGTGTCAGGGTGAAAGGCAGAGTCATAGAGCTTCTTGGAGTAGTGCAGCTGTTCCTCTGTGGTGCCGGGGGGAATGGAACCCGCTCTAGAAAAGGAGAACCACACAGAACCCAGGTTCTCATCATAAGGAACAAAAACTGTAGACATAACAATGCAGGGGAATTACTACTTAATAATAATATAATTTGGTGCGCGCTTAATTATATTTGTCCTATTAGACACATGTTCAAGTGTGTATTGGAAATGTGTTCTAGCATATCCCAACTCCCCCTGAGACACCAGCAGAGAGTTGTGGTCGGAGCCAGGGTCCAGCATTTTACCAGCGTCCCTGGAGCAAATAGGGTTAAGTGCCTTGCTCAAGGGCACAACAGATTTTCCAACTTGTCGGCTCCAGGATTCGAACCAGCAACCTTTGGGTTACTGGCCAAACGCTCTAACCTCGTGGTGTCTGTGTGTGCGTTACCTGCAGCTCTCCACCAGTGCTTTAGCCTCATCCAGTTGTGAGTCCGGCAGAAGTGCTGTCCTCCAGTCTGTGATGTTGGCAAAGTGCTTCAGTCTGCCCATAAACGTGGACTGATCCCACCGTGGCACGTCAATGTCAAACCCGCTCACTGCCATCGCGACGCTCCGCCTCACAACCTAGGTCTAAAGTCACAAATGCTGTCTCCAAACCACCTCGCCCGTCCCAAACCGAGTCGAGTCTGCAGTCACCGTTTGGTTCCTTGGTCTTGTACCAACCTGGTCCACTCAGCCCTTCTGGTCTGCCTCTGGAAGAACAGAAACACATGAGTCTTTCTGTTTTCAGTTGTTAGAATAGCCTTCACTTTAGTGTAAGCTTAATAAAGTGTAGGACTAATTACAGTATCATATAATTTAAATCCTCAGTTTCCTTTGTAAAAAAAAAAAAAAATCCTCCCAAGGTTCTCTGGGTAACCTACTTTCTAACCAATCAGACCAGTTAGAGCCATAACCTTTGAACCCAGCCCTGGGGTAGCCCTCCCTGTGTTTCCCACGGTGTGTGTATGTGTCTATTTATCACTCAGCAAACTGAACTGACCAGAGTTGATTCACTCACAGGAGACAGTAACAGAATCAGTTTAATTAATAATCAACCACCCTTCCACAGTTCACTCAAAGTTCCTCTGGGGTCACAGTGTGGCATAGTCTGCATCAGAGCATTTCCTTCCTACCCATTTCAAACAACCAGAGATGGTGTGTGGCATCTGCAGTAGCCAAAAACCAGTCTGTTGACCAGGGCTGCATCTCAATAGTCTAAAAGTGGCTTCCTCTACTTGTCTCCTTTCTTTCATCTGTATTGATGTTTTAAAAAATGGACAAGTTCAAACAAATCTCCAGATTAAAGTATAACCTCATGTTCTTAGATCAGAGCAGTGCATGCAAGGAAACGAGGCGAGAAGGAGAGGAGGCCATTCTAGAGAATATTGAGATGCACCCAGGCCCAGGACAGCCAGGCAAGAAGCAGGCTGGAACCAGAGCTGTTCAGAGTTGTTTGTTTGAACAGCAGGGTCATGTACACTCTCTGCTGCAGCTGCACAATGAGCAGGAATGAACACAGACCAAGCACAGCATCTCAGTACAGTGACATATCACTGACCAAGTCTGAATGGATGAATAAACATGAATTAATGAACAAACGTTTGGTATGAATGGTGTGAAGCGAGATCGAGAGTAAGGGCCGAGGGAGAGAGGGGACTGGGAGGAAGATGTGAATGAATAACAAGGGCAGTGGCGGTTTTACACGGAGGCCGGGGGAGGCCCGTGCCTCCCTGGAAATGTCCCTGGCCACCCCTGTGGCCCCCCCGTGCTGACCAAATAAAAAATTATGAATTTATAACTATTTTACACGCGAGCGCCAAAAGCGGAACTAATGCAACGCTCTACACGGCAACGTTCTACACGGGTAAATTAGAGTGGCGCACCCAAAAAGTAGGCTAGTAGGCTATCCTTGCTAGGTCTACACAATGTTGTGATGTTAACCACGTAACTTCATCCGTCTTGGCTGTTGCATCGCGATAACAAATACATTTTTAGTAAAGTAATCAACAGGTTATCTGCCAGTGTTAAGTAGGGAGGGATGGTTAGGTAACAAAATGTAATGCATGCCCCTACGTTTTTTCTTCTTCTAATAGTTATCATGAAACGAGGAAGGGACATAAAGTCATTTTTGCCCCAGCAAACAAAAAAGTGAGAGAAACAAATCGAGGTTTTGAGAAAGTTGAGGAAGAGGGAGAGCCAGCATGTGATGAAAGTGAGGGGTCTGACAAAGAGAGGGAAATTCCAGAGGGTGAGGAGGATGAAGAAGAGGGTGAGGAGGATGAAGAAGAGGGTGAGGACTCCTTGTTTTATTATTTTTCATTTTACATCATCTATCTTTTTTTTCCTCACAGTACCAGTAGTTCCACACACTACTAGAGTGTATGTATGTTTGTATGTATGTATATATATCCCACCAATCCTCTCTCAAGAGGTTTTCAAAAAGGGCAAACTCATGTCTCAAGACCTGCTTCTGTTGGTTCCCCTCTCCTGCCTGTAACTTTCCATCCACATCCCCAAAGTTTTGTGGCCCATTATGACATCACTCCATTAAGTGATTGCTGCATGTACTGCTCTAAGGAAACACTTCTCTCTCTCTCTCTCTCTCGATAGATAGATAGAGTTTATGATTTTATTCTTTTGAATTATCTCTGCCAAACATCTATGTACTACAAATCTTCAAGCTCCACAGATGTTTTATGGCATCCACTAAACCTCTTTAGATATTTGTAAATTATACAGTGTGATACCTTTCAACGAAAGTTTATTTTATTTTTACCAACTATGATTTTTCCTTTTGAAAACAAGCAAAGCAAGAAAAAAAGAAACAAAATCACTCCAATCATTGCACACTTGTGTCGTTCAGACTTTGCAGGTCCAGCTTTGACATGATGATCTAACTAACACTAATATTGTAACTAATATTGTAACTGAAATATGTATGATCCTATGATGAGCGATTGCTTACTTCCCTTTCACTCTTAAAACATTACTGAAAAAAATTTGTATAAAAAGTAGGGGTGTAACGATCCATCTACTACATCGATGTATCGATTTATATTCATATGATCCAACTACATCGATCTGTGCTTTAGCGAGTTGGCCTTTTGGACAACATATATCGATCTAACATCGTTTTAAAATGTAATAAATCGATTGTATCGATACTAGGAAATAACCCATTGGATTTAAGCACGTCAGACTTTATATGCAGGGGTGCACATAACTGGTACGCAGATACGCAAGCGCGACAAAAATCAGGAATGCGTAATGCCACTTGTGTTACTACGCGCCTTTGCGTACTTGACCGATCTTCTCATCTAACCTTACACATGACATGTTGCTTGTCAACTACTGTCAGGGATGTCCAAAAAGCAACAGACATTAAGCAGATTCTTTGGCGTTTCGCCACCTACAAAGAAACGCCAACTGGAGCCAGAGCCGAAGAAAATACTTTTTTCGGAAAAGTGGCTTGAAGCTAACGATGAGCGCACTGAAATGTGGTGCAAGATTTGCCGCTCAAATCCACATCTAGCAGACAAAACAGGTGCATTTTATAAAGGCTCAAAGAATTTCAACCATCCTTTATTTGACAAACATGAAAAGAGCAAGGAGCACACGAATGTGGCGCAAGCCATTGCTAAAAGCGAGCCGAGAATAAATGTCCAGTCGCGGAGACAAGCTGAATGAAGAACAGCGGCAAGCTCTGTTTAATATTTTTCTCTTTCCATAAAGCTAAACACGCACGTCCCATGTCTTCCTATTCTGAGGATGTTCCTTTACTGAATGCTTTTTGATGGATCTGAGGACATCACAAAACTGAGCAGGAAATAGTTTACATTGTGTCTGTGTCCAGCAACGGAGAGTTTACTTCAGACTTTATTGGACTGATTGAATTGGGTGCTGACCGAACCGCACAGGCCATAACAGACGGACTTCTGAGACTTTTGGTAAGTTTCATAATACCAGATGGTCTGCATGGAGTCATGAAACACTGTTAAAAATATCAAGACTATTGCCAGCCATTAAAATGCAACTGGTTACCAGGTATTTATTTCAGTCACACTGGTTGAATTTTTGGCTAAAAGGTTACTGAATCGATTTCAAGTCACTGAATCGTTTCGGATCGTATCGTTCTAAATTAACCAATATCGTCCTTGAATCGTATCGACAACCACGAATCGTGATACAAATCGAATCGTTGTTAAAACGAATCGTTACACCCCTAATAAAAGGTATATGTAGTATATGTTTGTTTAGTGAGCATTCATGCTGTCATTTTTTCCTAATGTGAACTATGGTGGAAATGTGCTGTCCTAAATGGACTTGCCCATATATGTTGTAAAGCCTTTTTTGTACACCTGCTCATCAACTGACAGTGAAGTACACAAAGACACAGACACACACACACACACACACAGACACCTGTAATATTCTTGTTTTCATGTTGTTGCTGATATCCATCAGTGTTGTTCATATTGCTACATTGTGTTGACATGATTGTTGCTTTTAAACGAATGTTAACTTAATGTTTATTGTCTGCATCCTATTGGACTACTGGATGTTAATGTGTAACACGTTTTCCTGTTTATGTGCTTTAGCAATACTGTATGTCAATATGGTCATGCTAGTAAAGCCTCTTTGAATTGAATTTCTTTTCTGATTTGGTTTATTTTACCTAAATGGATACAGGGTAGTGTGTTTTGTTTATAAATCACTCAGAAAGTTTTCTTTCTTAAAACAAAATGTGGAATCAACTGTCCACAGTAGTGGGGCTTCCATAAATAGGAAATGGCACATTGTTGTACCCTTTGTTGTATCCTGGAGTTTTGTTCACATTGAATATGAACCCTGTATTTGTACCCTGTACTTTAAAAAAAAAAATATTTATTTATTTTTTCATTTTTATGGCACTATCTCTCTTGCATCTGCACTCTTGTACAAAATACGTGTTATAATAAATGTCATATGATTTTAAAGTAAAATAAAGTTTATAATCTTTGAATATCATGTGTTGCCAGTTTTTTTATGTGTGCCCCCCTGATTAAACACTGGCCCCTCCTTGGCCCCCCTAGTAAAATGTGTCTAGAACCGCCACTGAACAAGGGGGTCAGAGAGTTCAAAAGCCTGAAAGCGTGTGATGAGGTTGAGAATAAAGTAAGGATATTATCAACCGCAGGTATTTATTTTCCACAGGGCAGGCTAGTTAGACTGGACGTCCATCTATGGCTGCATCTCAATACTCTACAGTGGCCCCTCTCCATCTACACTGATCTGATTCTTCCGCTGCTCTATGATCGCGGAAAATAAACGTTCATGGGCGTGGCTGGAGCAGTCAGGCCCCCAGTGTCCGGTCTGGAGGGTGAAGTCAAGGGGTCTACAGCTCGGCTACTGTGTAGCAACCTAGCGGTCCAAACGCCCTGATCTGCCCTAGAAAGCCTATGTAATTTACGATCCACAGAACAACCAAACAACATTTTTGGGGATGGACGTTTTGGCCTCAAAAATGTGTTTATTATGATCACGTTCGATCACAACCACTGGCCTGCAGTCTAGAAGAGGCTCTGGTTGACTCTCAGGCAGGATGAAAGCGACTGTCGACCATAATCCTTTCCTAGTTATCCTTTGCTGGTGCCATTCCAGCCAGATATACTTTTGAGGAGATAGGAAACTCCATTGGAATCTTATTAACCCCCATTGTGTAAATTGCCCATGCTTCGTCAATGGCCCCGCGCAAAGGGAGAGTGCTCCTTCAAGGAGTGAATGGGAGAATTGGTCGATAGCTCAAAAACACAACATTACAAATATTTTCCGAGATGTGAGACAGTTACATCTCTGATGTTCGACTTCAATGCGTTTAAGACAACTGGGAACTCGGGGAAAAACGAGATCAAATCATGACGTCTGATCTTAAGGTCGGAAAGTGGCCGAGTTGCCGACTAGGAAATCCGAATTGGATGACCGTTCAAACCGATTTTTCCCAGTCGGAGCTCGTTTATTTCAGAGTTCCCCGTTGTCTTTAACGCACTGAAGATTTTTGAACGCGGCATGCTTCAAATTCAAATACTTCCGGCTTCATGAGCCATCGGGAGATGTCCATAGGATTACGTGGATGTCGTCAGCGCTATCACTAGCTACTGGTTTTAATGTCTATGGGAGCAATGTGGTTGGGTTGCCAGGCAAGTGAAACCTGTTCTTCAGAACCGGTGCAAATAAAGGAAAGGAGATGAGAGGAAGCTAAGATAAATGAGATTTTCCCCGAGTCTGTGCAGTTAAACCATGAGAGAAAACTAGTAACCTAAAAAAGGCAGTAAAGACAATTAACTACAACTGCAGCCAGCAGTAAACAAGTAGCTAGTTTGCTACATTCAAAGCAATCTTGCAAGACTGTCGAGAAGCTAGACTAATTGTTCACATCCATCCTGTGCCAAGTGCCTCTGCATGTCTAGAACAGCTGCACTCCTCATTATGCATTGGACCATCATATTGTGGGACATTATTGGATTCACCGTAAAGCTATCATTCGGACTGATGAAACTTGCCTGTCATGTTACCCGCATTTTGCGAAGCATGCTAGCAGCTTTGTCCAACAAGCACGTCCAGAAATGAGAGATAGCTGGCAACAAAAACACTATCAATACCTGCAACAAAGTAGCACAAGAAACATACATTACCTTTCAGCGCTGGACTGCAAGATTATTATTATTATACAATGTAACTTGCTAAATGTTTCAAGTCAAGATCCCAGCAGTTGGTAGTAGGGGAGGGTGCACGTGGCACCGCTTCCTCCAATCACAGCCTGGGGCAGCTCCCTTTCCGAACATCTGTCTCTAGAAATAAATACTTATATGAACTTTTAGTCATCTCATCTTTGAAACTCTGCTTGCAGCAGATCTTTACTTTTGTATTTCTAAAGCAAAATACATGCATATGACAATGATAGCTAGCTATCGAGCTAAAGCGACCTCAATGATAAAGAAAACATATAGATAATAAATGTACAGTGTTGGTATTTATGCCTCTGCTAGTACACAGTGTATTTCTGACGTGGGGAATGTTTTGTTCACAGAGCTTTTGATATTAGCTAAAGTGGCTACTTTTAACGATAAGGGCCTTTGTTTACGCACACACTTGTGCTTTACGTGTGCGTTTGTGTAAAACGTCATCACGCCCTAGTAACCTCGGCAGCGTCTTGGGAAGATAGATCGCTAGCTAAAGCAACAAGATGGTGAGTTAAATTGACTGTGATAAATTGCTTTTATAATGTAGATCGAACTGAATAAATGCATAATAAACAATACTATCGAATATATTTTTTTTCTTCAAATTACTGCCACTGTACCCTTTAAGACATTCATAAATTGGTGAAAAATAAAGATGTTTCAAAAGCTGACTGCAGCGCCAGCGGTCTTGTTGCTCCATTGGTTTAGCTAGCATCATGATGAGATGTGTAGTATAGCTAACTAGCTAGGTAAACTCCGTTAACTGTTGCTAGCTACATAACTAGTTCAGTCGCTTCAGAACACTTTCCCTCTTTGAAACCACCGTGTCATCCTGAAGAGAGCGTCATTATTTCGAGAATCATTCTCTATTTTCTGTATCCTCTCTGCGCATCCTCTCAAGTCGCAGGCATCTGTTCGGCCTGTTGTCGAGGGATGCAAGTAGCTAGTTAGGTACAGTAGTTGGCTAATTTAGATAGTAGGTTTACTAACAGATTGTGACGAGCTAATGTGAACCTCCATTATCCGTTACAGGTTAGGTACTGTTTTGCATAACACAGATAATTTTCCACTAACCTTAACTTGGCGATGCTTCCTCAATGGTCGACATGGAAGACAGCCAATGTCTTCTAAACATCCCCCAAAAATGTATAGTTGCAGGGGGTTTGTTTGAATTTAGAGAATGCTCCATGAAGTAATCCAACAATGTGTATGCCGCCATCTTGTCTATTTAAAAGGTGAGTGGCACTTTGGGGTGGACACCCACCTGTCTCAATCAATGAGAGAAGATCTGAAATAGTCAAGATGGCAGCAACATTTTTAACAGCAGGCTTGCCAGAAGTTTCCGACCCTACCCTTACACTTGTTTACACTGAGCTGCACTGGGGTCGGAACGCAATCATGGTTACATTAAGACACTGTGGAGCCTGCCCGAGATATGGTTTGAAAAACGTACCTCAAAGCAGGGATGGGATATGCCACCTGTACTCCAAATGTTACCTTTATCCACACTGATACATTGAGAAGATTGAAATACTGCTAGTTTTCCTGGAAAACTGCCCTTTTCGTGCTCATGCTAGCTAGCAGTAGCCACCGCAGCCATTTTGGAATGGCACTGTCGGCCAATCAGCTCCTTTGTTGTTCAACGCAACATGCCATTCCAAAATGTCTGCAGTGGCTACTGCTAGCTAGTATGAGCACGAAAAGGGCAGTTTTCCAGGAAAACTAGCAGTATTTAAATCTTCTCAATGTATCAGTGTGGATAAAGGTAACATTTGCCGTACAGTGGCATATCCTATCCCTGCATTGAGGTATGTTTTCCGACACATATATTTTGTTCCGGCTCCATGGTGTCTTAAACGAAAGATTCACCCATTTTGAATGTTGTATTGTTTTTGTGCATCTCTGGATGATGTTCTATCGATTCCCTGGGTCATTTCATGTTTTTTTGTGTATTTGAGTTATTGGCGTTCAAGCAGGCAGAAATCCGGCCGGTATGACGTAGCACTGTGATAAAGTCGCTCTCACTACACTGGAAGTTAATAGGAATACGACTTTTAGATTGCGAAAATGTATATCATACATGTCAGATTTCAATACTGGCCAATGTCATAACTCGGGAGGATGTCTTCTCTCGAATGAGCCATTGATCATATTTTTGCGATATTCCTATCTCAATAAAAAAAATATTTAACGGAGGGTCTAGCACATTATTTGTCTGCCTCTTTAGTCCAGGGTGCATTGCATGGTGCCGTTGCCAGAGATATTATAGAAAGGATATAGGAATCCAATTAATTAAGGAACGTATAACGCCCCACCCAGCAGACTGTCGACCAATCGCGTTCATGTTGTCAAGCTGCGTCACACGGTTGCTAAGCTAATCGTCACATAATCCCTTCTCAAAGTCAGTGTATACTGTATGTCAAGAAACGTGCCTATTTTCCTCGAAAGTACGCAGTGTCACGATTCCAAAGCTATACGATATTACAGATAGCAAGTTAATTATCTCACATCTCTGAAAAGATTTGTAATGTTGTACTTCTTGTTGATGAAATTCGTGCTAATGTTGGGTTTTTGAGCTAGCGCCCAATAGACTCCCATTCACTCCTTGACAGAGAGCGCTCCTTGTCCTAGAATAGCCCAGAATGCACCGCACGGCCCATTGACGTAGCATGGGCAACGTTTCCCATTTCCTCAAAAGTATATCTGCCATTGCGAATGTTAGACAACTCTGTGAGGCACATCTATCTGCAGGTTGAACATGGTGAGATTGTAGACTCCTAAATTGATTGTGCAGTGTGTTTAGGCTATTTTACAGCTGATATTGTTTTTGGTATTATTGTGTGTAGCTACGTTTGCTAGCTAGCCAGCCAGCCCATAGAGAGAGCATTGCGTTGTGGATTTTGTAGTCGACTTGAGCTGCAACAGATTTCCACAACAATTTTCCATGTTGCTACCAACCTTATTATAACGGCAAAATGAAACATTTGTTCACAAAAAATATTGTTCTCACATATTAATGTTATTTAACACTAAATTCAAAGGAATGAGTGGTTTTGGGTGGATTTTTCCTTTAATGTAACCATGATTGCGTTCCGAACCCAGTGTAAACGAGCGTAACGGTAGGGTCGGAATCTTCTGGCGAATAGCCAGTATGCTCCTGTAGCTCCTCCATTGGTCATGTCACGACTCAGGATAACCCATAACGGATCGGATTTTGATATGTTGCAGGGTTTGCTGTCAATCCTTCGAAAGCTAAAGAGCACACCTGATCAGGAGGTTCGGATCTTGTTGCTGGGTTTGGACAACGGAGGAAAGACCACGCTGCTGAAACAACTGGCCTCTGAGGACATCAGTCACATCACCCCCACACAGGTAATGAGGAACACACACATTTAGGGGAGCCTAGTATTTTTTTATTTGAGGTAGAATTGCAATGTGTAAAGGTTTATACTTGTTGAAGCCAATTAAGATGTTGCCTGTCAACACTCCAACATATTGAGAAAACACTGTTTTTTTTGTTTTTTTTGTTTTTGCTATCACTCATTACTGTAGCCTATGCTATTTAATACTGTAAACTGTAGTATCTATCCACAATGGACTAGGATGAGAATATTCCGTGCCCCCAGTCGAATTGGAGTTGATGACAACGCAAAGACCGTCAATAACCTACGGAACTTAAGATGAACTCATGCAGTATTAAGCCATGGAATACCTTGATTGGCCAGTGAGTGGCCAAGCCCTAGTCACACCTACAGCGTGTTTATTCATCGAAACCCAGCCCTTTCGCGCCACCGCCAGCTATTGCGCTCATAATTCCGGCTGTGAAAATAGCAAAAATATCTCTGACACACCCCCAGACCTATAGCACTGCCGCCAGCACTTAGATTTACCATTGCCTTAGATTTGTTAAAATAAAGCCCTACAGCTTGTTTATTCATCGAAACCCAGCCCTTTCGCGCCACCGCCAGCTATTGCGCTCATAATTCCGGCTGTGAAAATAGCAAAAATATCTCTGACACACCCCCAGACCTATAGCACTGCCGCCAGCACTTAGATTTACCATTGCCTTAGATTTGTTAAAATAAAGCCCTAACACTTTAACCCCCCCCCCTCTCTCTCTCTATCTCCCTCTCTCCCTCTCTCCAGGGCTTCAACATAAAGAGTGTTCAGTCTCAGGGTTTTAAGCTGAATGTGTGGGACATCGGGGGACAGAGGAAGATCAGACCCTACTGGAGAAACTACTTTGAGAACACTGACGTGCTGGTGAGTGGCTCAACCATAGCTTCCTTTACGGGGGTATTACTTTTATACAGTGGGGAGAACAAGTATTTGATACACTGCCAATTTTGCAGATTTTCCTATTTACAAAGCATGTAGAGGTCTGTAATTTTTATCATAGGTACACTTCAACTGTGAGAGACGGAATCTAAAACAAAAATCCAGAAAATCACATTGTATGATTTTTAAGTAATTAATTTGCTTTTTATTGCATGACATAAGTATTTGATACATCAGAAAAGCAGAACTTAATATTTGGTATAGAAACCTTTGTTTGCAATTACAGAGATCATACGTTTCCTGTAGGTCTTGACCAGGTTTGCACACACTGCAGCAGGGATTTTGGCCCACTCCTCCATACAGACCTTCTCCAGATCCTTCAGGTTTCGGGGGCTGTCGCTGGGCAATACGGACTTTCAGCTCCCTCCAAAGATTTTCTATTGGGTTCAGGTCTGGAGACTGGCTAGGCCACTCCAGGACCTTGAGATGCTTCTTACGGAGCCACTCCTTAGTTGCCCTGGCTGTGTGTTTCGGGTCGTTGTCATGCTGGAAGACCCAGCCACGACCCATCTTCAATGCTCTTACTGAGGGAAGTAGGTTGTTGGCCAAGATCTCGCGATACATGGCCCCATCCATCCTCCCCTCAATACGGTGCAGTCGTCCTGTCCCCTTTGCAGAAAAGCATCCCCAAAGAATGATGTTTCCACCTCCATGCTTCACGGTTGGGATGGTGTTCTTGGGGTTGTACTCATCCTTCTTCTTCCTCCAAACACGGCGAGTGGAGTTTAGACCAAAAAGCTATATTTTTGTCTCATCAGACCACATGACCTTCTCCCATTCCTCCTCTGGATCATCCAGATGGTCATTGGCAAACTTCAGACGGGCCTGGACATGCGCTGGCTTGAGCAGGGGGACCTTGCGTGCGCTGCAGGATTTTAATCAATGACGTTGTAGTATGTTACTAATGGTTATCTTTGAGACTGTGGTCCCAGCTCTCTTCAGGTCATTGACCAGGTCCTGCCGTGTAGTTCTGGGCTGATCCCTCACCTTCCTCATGATCATTGATGCCCCACGAGGTGAGATCTTGCATGGAGCCCCAGACCGAAGGTGATTGACCGTCATCTTGAACTTCTTCCATTTTTTTTTGCGGTTGGAGTCTGTTTGATTGAGTGTGTGGACAGGTGTCTTTTATACAGGTAACGAGTTCAAACAGGTGCAGTTAATACAGGTAATGAGTGGAGAACAGGAGGGCTTCTTAAAGAAAAACTAACAGGTCTGTGAGAGCCGGAATTCTTACTGGTTGGTAGGTGATCAAATACTTATGTCATGCAATAAAATGCAAATTAATTACTTAAAAATCATACAATATGTTTTAGATTCCGTCTCTCACAGGTGAAGTGTACCTATGATAAAAAGTACAGACCTCTACATGCTTTGTAAGTAGGAAAACCTGCAAAATCGGCAGTGTATCAAATACTTGTTCTCCCCACTGTATATATATATATATATACAGTGGGGAAAAAAAGTATTTAGTCAGCCACCAATTGTGCAAGTTCTCCCACTTAAAAAGATGAGAGAGGCCTGTAATTTTCTTCATAGGTACACGTCAACTATGACAGACAAATTGAGAATTTTTTTTCCAGAAAATCACATTGTAGGATTTTTTATGAATTTATTTGCAAATTATGGTGGAAAATAAGTATTTGGTCACCTACAAACAAGCAAGATTTCTGGCTCTCACAGACCTGTAACTTCTTCTTTAAGAGGCTCCTCTGTCCTCCACTCGTTACCTGTATTAATGGCACCTGTTTGAACTTGTTATCAGTATAAAAGACACCTGTCCACAACCTCAAACAGTCACACTCCAAATTCCACTATGGCCAAGACCAAAGAGCTGTCAAAGGACACCAGAAACAAAATTGTAGACCTGCACCAGGCTGGGAAGACTGAATCTGCAATAGGTAAGCAGCTTGGTTTGAAGAAATCAACTGTGGGAGCAATTATTAGGAAATGGAAAACATACAAGACCCCTGATAATCTCCCTCGATCTGGGGCTCCACACAAGATCTCACTCCGTGGGGTCAAAATGATCACAAGAACGGTGAGCAAAAATCCCAGAACCACACGGTGGGACCTAGTGAATGACCTGCAGAGAGCTGGGACCAAAGTAACAAAGCCTAACATCAGTAACACACTACGCCGCCAGGGACTCAAATCCTGCAATGCCAGACGTGTCCCCCTGCTTAAGCCAGTACATGTCCAGGCCCGTCTGAAGTTTGCATTTGGATGATCCAGAAGAGGATTGGGAGAATGTCATATGGTCAGATGAAACCAAAATATAACTTTTTGGTAAAAACTCAACTCGTCGTGTTTGGAGGACAAAGAATGCTGAGTTGCATCCAAAGAACACCATACCTACTGTGAAGCATGGGGGTGGAAACATCATGCTTTGGGGCTGTTTTTCTGCAAAGGGACCAGGACGACTGATCCGTGTAAAGGAAATAATGAATGGGGCCATGTATCGTGAGATTTTGAGTGAAAACCTCCTTCCATCAGCAAGGGCATTGAAGATGAAACGTGGCTGGGTCTTTCAGCATGACAATGATCCCAAACACACCGCCCGGGCAACGAAGGAGTGGCTTCGTAAGAAGCATTTCAAGGTCCTGGAGTGGCCTAGCCAGTCTCCAGATCTCAACCCCATAGAAAATGAGGGAGTTGAAAGTCTGTGTTGCCCAGCGACAGCCCCAAAACATCACTGCTCTAGAGGAGATCTGCATGGAGGAATGGGCCAAAATACCAGCAACAGTGTGTGAAAACCTTGTGAAGACTTACAGAAAACGTTTGACCTGTGTCATTGCCAACAAAGGGTATATAACAAAGTATTGAGAAACTTTTGTTATTGACCAACTACTTATTTTCCACCATAATTTGCAAATACATTCATTAAAAATCCTACAATGTGATTTTCTGGAGAAAAAAAATCTCATTTTGTCTGTCATAGTTGACGTGTACCTATGATGAAAATTACAGGCCTCTCTCATCTTTTTAAGTGGGAGAACTTGCACAATTGGTGGCTGACTAAATACTTTTTTTCCCCACTGTATACAGCTCTGGAAAAAATTAAGAGACCACTGCAAAATTATCAGTTTCTCTGGTTTTACTATTTATAGGTATGTGTTTGGGTAAAATTAACATTTTTTTAAATTCTATAAACTACTGACAACATTTCTCACAAATTCCAAATAAAAAGATTGTCATTTAGAGCATTTATTTGCAGAAAATGACAACTGTTCAAAATAACAAAAAAGATGCAGTGTTGTCAGACCTCGATTAATGCAAAGAAAATAAGTTCATGTTCATTTTTAAACAACACAATACTAATGTTTTAACTTAGAAAGAGTTCATAAATCAATATTTGGTGGAATGACCCTGATTTTCAATCACAGCTTTCATGCGTCTTGGCATGCTCTCCACCAGTCTTTCACATTGATGTTGGGTGACTTTATGCCACTCCTGGCGCAAAAATTCAAGCAGCTCGGCTTTGTTTGATGGCTTGTAACCATCCATCTTCCTCTTGATCACATTCCAGAAGTTTTCAATGGGGTTCAGGTCTGGAGATTGGGCTGGCCATGACAGGGTCTTGATCTGGTGGTCCTCCATTCACACCTTGATTGACCTGGCTGTGTGGCATGGCGCATTGTCCTGATGGAAAAACCAATCCTCAGAGTTGGGGAACAATGTCAGAGCAAAAGGAAGCAAGTTTTCTTCCAGGACAACCTTGTACGTGGCTTGATTCATGCGTCCTTCACAAAGACAAATCTGCCCGATTCCAGCCTTGCTGATGCACCCCCAGATCATCGCCGATCCTCCACCAAATTTCACAGTGGGTGCGAGACACTGTGGCTTGTAGGCCTCTCCAGGTCTCCGTCTAACCATTAGACGACCAGGTGTTGGGCAAAGCTGAAAATTGGACTCATCAGAGAAAATGACCTTACTCCAGTCCTCTACGGTCCAATCCTTATGGTCTTTTGCAAACCTCAGCCTGGCTCTTCTTTGCTTCTCATTGATGAAGGGCTTTTTTCTAGCTTTGCACGACTTCAGCCCTGCCCCTAGGAGCCTGTTTCGAACCGTCCTCGCCGTGCACTTCACCCCAGCTGCCGTTTGCCATTCTTTTTGTAGGTCACTTGATGTCATCCTACGGTTGTTGAGTGACATTCAAATGAGTTGGCGGTCATCCCGGTCAGTAGAGAGTCGTTTTCACCCTGTGCCGGTCTGTAGCTTTGTTGTCCCCAATGTCTGCTGCTTTACCTTGTTCTTATGAACCACCGTCTATGACATTTTAAGGACGGAAGGAACCTGACGCTCACTGTATCCCTCTGCCAGTAAAGCCAGAATTGAACCCTTCATTTCCTCACTCAAAACTTTCCTTTTCAACTCTTTTGGCATGGTCCATAGTTATTTTTTGATTAATATTACTTTTGAGGTACTATTAGCACTGTTTTTGCCATCCAGCTGGTCCTATTGCAAGAGGATAGTGATGACCACAGCAGTGGTTTTTATACTTTTCCTCGTTAAATAAGATTTGGTTCATGTGATCACCTAATCAGTACCTAATTCAGTAGAATGAGGTGTGCCTGTGTTGGAATTCAACAAACACTGGAATGGAATGGCTGTCATACATGTAGAGATGCTGATTTAAGAAACATTTGCAGTGGGCTCTTAATTTTTTCCAGAGCTGTGTGTGTATATATATATATATATATACACACACACACACACACACACACACACACACACACACACACACACACACACACACCACCAGTAGTGTGCGATTTAATAATTTTGAATGGAGACACTACCGTATTTCAGATTTACGTCATCGACAGTGCAGACAGAAAAAGATTTGAGGAGACGGGACAGGTGAGTTTTCTTTCTCTTCAGTGATGTTCGTGGGCTGTGTAATGTGCATATTCTGCGTATACATAAGTTTATATTGGGATCCCATGCTGATGTGTGCTTGTGTTCTAGGAGCTGGCTGAGCTGTTGGATGAGGAGAAGCTGAGTGGGGTTCCAGTGCTGATCTTTGCCAACAAGCAAGACCTGCTGACGGCTGCCCCAGCTTCTGAGATCGCTGAGGGACTCAACCTGCACACTATCCGGGACCGCGTCTGGCAGATCCAGTCCTGCTCTGCCCTCACCGGAGAGGGGGTACAGGTGAGACACCAGCCATAACCCATCCATCTACAACAGGGGTTGGGGTCAATTCATGTTTTCAATTCAGGAAGTGACATTTTATTCTCTTTCTGTTTCCTTTCAGGACGGAATGAACTGGGTCTGCAAGAGCGTCAACGCTAAGAAGAAGTAGCACAGCTGTCTGCTTTCACACACACACACACACGCCCTGAGCCTGTGAGAGGACGGGGTGTACCTGTGAATGTACACACTAAACCAACATGGACTTGAAGAAAGTTTTTAACTGCCTGGCTGGTCTCTACACATTGTTTACTAAACTACAACTCTCGCTAGAACTACAACTTCCATTGTTGCTCTTCAAAATTAAGTATTTTTATTTGGGGGTACAAAGGGAAGGAAACCCATCCCAGGAGACCTCCCAGCCTGACATTCCGCCCGTGACATTCCAGACCTTTCTACTGTCCTTCACCACAACACCAGCCTCTCTTCTCTCTTTCTCTTCCCTCTCTCCTAGCCTGGGTACCAGTCTGTTTAGCTTACATTCCACTCCTTGTACTCTGTGTCATATGCCAAAGCATCACAGGAGTGGCAAGGAGTGGAATGATAGCAAAACAGACTGTTACCCAGACTACCTCTCTCCCCCTCTCATTTGATCTCTCTTTCTGTCTCATCTCTCTTTCCCCCTTTTTCTTATTCGTACAGTTTGCTCAGTTGTTGTTTTTTATTCCATGCTCCAAGCTCTTTTCTCGCTGCAGTTCTGTTTGAAGTGGGGTATATTTTTGTAATTCTCTATTTATGATGAAGTAGAGGGTAATAGCCTACTCTAGGATGCTTACAAATAACAGAAACGGTGTGTGGTTACGGTTACTGGTTACTAGGATAACAGGGCAACATTGTATACTGTGCTTTACTCCCCTGTGAAAAGGTTACGTGTGTTAATATGTAAAAATAAAATAAAAGAACACTATAGGGCAAATCTGAAATGGCACCCTGTTCCCTAAATAATGAACTTGAGTCGACCACAGCCCATATGAGTAGAGCCCTATCTAGTGAATAGTGTTCCATTTTGGACGAAGTCTATTAAATTAAATGGAAAAAGACTACATTTTTGATGATCAATTGTATATAACTCGCCCCCCTATTCATATGTTATGTTATGCACATGCAGTAGAGTATATATTACACCTGTACTATGTAATCTATCGTATCTGCATATGTAACGTATGTGTTGATCAGTGGAGGCTGGTGGGAGGAGCTATAGGAGGACGGGCTCATTGTAATGGTTGGAATGGAACGGTATCAAACATATGGAAACCACATGTTTGACTCTGTTCCGTTGATTCCATTCCAGCCATTACAATGAGCCCATCCTCCTATAACTCCTCCCACCAGCCTACACTGGTGTTGATAGATTTTAACAGGGATAAATGACAATGTGTTTCTCATGTGTGTTTCATTGTCTTGGGTTTTAGAGGGCATTTACACAAAAGGCCTTTTCTTTTTGATATTCTTGAATGTGATCTGTCCAAGGATTGAAGGTACGTGAATAAAATGTGATGGGAAAAATTGCATTGTTTTCTGACCTGGCTGTAGAGTGGTAGTATAGAGGCCCAGCCAACACACACACAGTTCTGTGTGATGCCCTGTGGAGCTGTGGAGGACACCACTTTACCCCAGACAACACCGCCTGACCAAAAAACATCTCCGCTGCCCAGACCCTTGTCGTTGACAGTCCCTGGAGAGACCCCACACCAGAGCCTTTTTCATCTCCAAAACACTAATGCCACACACACAGGTGGGGTAACAGACTAACATCGCCTCAGGCTTGTGGGGTCAGCTGGTTTTGACATTGTCAAGGCCCAGCTGGTTGGGCCCCTGAATGGGCAGCTCTCTGTGTTTGTCGTGGCTGGCAGCCTTTATAGCTAGTCTAACCACTCCGCCACAGTCGATTCCTACAGGCCTATGTTTAACTACTAGTCAGACCGTAGCTGTTCAGTGGTTGGTTCAGGCCTGCTGCACATAGTTGTGAGGGTGTTGCATCTGCTACAGGGGAGAGAACACTGGCCATAAAACACTGACTTCCAGCTGTGTGTGTGAGAGAGCGATGCATTCAAAGGGCCTGTGGGACTATAAAATGTCTCTGCTCTTACAAAGACCCATTGTGAAACACTTATTTCTCTCCTCTCGATTCCTACATGGGCCACAGGCTGCTAACTGTATGTGGGGCTTTGGATCAAAGTGTCTGTTAAATTAGATCGTTATGCTCAGACATTAAGATCAAAGTGCAGATGTCTTTAAATCTCTGGGCATAGACCGAGAGGCTACGTCCCAAATGGCATCCTATTTCCTACACAGTGCACTACTTTTGACCAGAGCCCTTGGAACCCTGGTCAAAAGTAGTGCACTACATAGGGAATAGGGTGTCATTTGGGCACAGAGACAGTCCAATGCAGCTGTTTTTATCTCAATATCAAATAATTTCTGGGTAACAATTAAGTACACTACATGACCAAAAGTATGTGGACAACTGCTCGTTGAACATCTCATTCCAAAATCATGGGCATTAATATGGAGTTCCTCTTTAAGGAACACCTGGGATAGGATAAAGTAATCCTTCTAACCCCCCGGCGTTCCAATTCATCCCAAAGGTGTTCAATGGGGTTGAGGTCAGGGCTCTGTGCAGTCCAGTCAAGTTCTTCCACACCGATCTCGACAAACCATTTTTGTATGGACCTTGCTTTGTGCAAGGGGGTTATTGTCATGCGGAAACAGGAAAGGGCCTTCCCCAAACTGTTGCCACAAAGCTGGAAGCACAGAATTGTCTAGAATGTAATTGTATGCTGTAGCGTTAAGATTTCCCTTCACTGGAACTAAGGGGCCTAGCCCGAACCATGAAAAACAGCCCCAGACCATTATTCCTTCTCCACCAAACTTTACAATTGGCACTATTCATTGGGGCAGGTAGCATTCTCCTGGCATCCACCAAACCTAGATTTGTCCGTGGGACTGCCAGATTGTGAAGCATGATTCATCACTCCAGAGAACGCGTTTCCACTGCTCCAGAGTCCAATGGCGGCGAGCTTTACACCACTCCAGCCGACGCTTTAAATTGCGCATGCCATTCTACTGCCAATGTTTGTCTATGGAGATATGGCTGTGTGCTCAATTTTATACACCTGTCAGCAATGGGTGTGGCTGAAATAGCCGAACCCACTAATTTGAAGGGGTGTCCACATACTTTTGTATATATAGTGTACCTTACTGTGATTTTTTTCAATTAAAATGGTCAAAAATAAACAAAAATAGCATCTCGGCATAGAGCAATTTCTCAAGCAAGAATTTTCTGGGAATGGTCTGAGTGGGCAGCGGAAAACAGAAAATGAGCCGTTATTGGCAGAGAGGTTTGGAACTCTCTTTCTTATTGGTATATTAACTAATTTACCACCTGGGGATGTCACCAGGCAGGTCAAAACTCCATCCCACCAAAATAGGCTGACATTTCAGGCAGTCTTTCAAACAGCTTACACTATAAGGGCATTATGATCATTTTCACAATTTCACAGTATTATTCCAACCTCATAGTGTGGAAATAGATATAAAACACAGGGAAATAAATGTTTTGACCGCACTGGGCCTTTAAGGCCTGTTATCTTCTACAATCTGATTGAGAGAACACAAAGTTCTGTGGTTGGTTTATCTGTGCATAAAAGTTGTGTGTGTGTGTTTGGGCGACATGAGGAGCCAGACAGAGGGGAGTGTGATGCCTATCTTTGAGGCGACAGGATTACCGCCTTTTTCTCCTCATGAATCAAGACAGCTGTGTATGTGTGTGAGAGAGAGAGAGAGAGAGAGAGAGAGAGAGAGAGAGAGAGAGAGAGAGAGAGAGAGAGAGAACGAGATCGAAAAAGAGAGAGAGAAAAAGAGAGAGAGAGAAAGAGAGAGAGAAAGCGAGAGAAAGAGAGAGAGAGAGAGAGAGAGAGAGAGAGAGAGAGAGAGAGAGAGAGAGAGAGAGAGAGAGAGAGAGAGAAAGAGAGAGAAAGAGAGAAAGAGAAAGAGAAATAGACCAACCACTCAAATCCCAAACCAGCATGCTTCATACCGGCCCCTTTCTCTTCAACTAATCACATCTGAGTTGCAATGATGACAGATGAAACAGGAAACAGATATCATATCCCACCAACAGATAGGAAATAGGTGGGAGTTGCACAGAAGGTGGGGAAGACGTGGAGGAGAAAAGGATCATGCATTATAAGAATGTGCATCACTTTGAAATGTTAAGATTTTTTAAAAAAATTAAAAAATTAAAAAAATTTAAAAAAAAAATTAAGATACATCAAACCATACGCTCTCAATACACCTCATACATCTTCCTACCTCACCCACCAAGCCCATGTCTTCCTGAGTCCATTTTCCCATGAGAGCTACAGATAATAGGGTTAGCATATCAAACACTCTTATGTGTGTTAGCATATCAACCAAGAGTCATGTGATACTGTTTGTTGGCCAGGGTCGGCCTGAGCTCCGTGCTTTGCTGGAGATTATCTGATCTACAAATCACCTCACCGTCCAAACCATCGTGCATCAACTAGCTCTGGTCCAGGGCATTAAGTGCAGCTTGCTAATACTGAGCTCAGCGTTAGCAAGCCACACTAACGCCCTGGACCAGAGCTAGGTATCGACATGCTGATGATGGAGAGATTAGTGAACCTGCACATGCATGGCCTAGCTAGGACTATGGGTTTAAAGAAACGTATTAGACAAGCCAAACCTTGTTGACGACGAGCAGATAGTAATGTCCTCCTGTTTTACCACACATACACAACATCTCCCCTACGCCAAAAGCTCATGATCTGTAATAGTTAGGACCAAAAACACCATATACTGTATCATGTATACCAAATATGTCTGAGTACCATTTAATGTGTAAATCAAACTCTATTTTCTGTCATGTAATACTGTGTGTAGAAATATCATGAATGTGAAATGTATGAATAATGTATATGTAACAAAATAGCTGTAAAGAAGTCAAATGTAAAACAAAGTTACTGTTGTCATCCGAAGAAGGAGAATGAGCTAGCTTGCTGCTTGTGGATGTGCCAATAAAAAATAAAAAATAAAAATAAAAACTCTCTCCTACTCTCTCTTTCTCTGACACACAAAAGCACACACACAAAAATAATAGTGGACCATCCCTGCTAGCTGAAGAGGATTGAGGTCCAACATGCTAGGTGGCAGAAAGCTTTAAAGCTACAGCTTAGTCAGGCTGAAACACACAAACACACCCTGTTAGACATAGATTCCACTCTCTCTTTCTCAGATGTGCCTCCACTACCCATGAAGTTTCCACTGCAATAAAAACCTGCTGATATATCACTACTGATGTTAGTATTGTGTTCTGTTGGTGGGCGCAGTGGGTGGATCTCAGTTTCTCTTTCGGTAATTTCTCGGGTTAACAGACGACTGTGTGTGTGAGCTGTACGGGTGAGGGGGTGGACAGCAAACCCAGCCGCCTGGCCCTCCACAGACCAATCTCGCCTCAGAGATTAGCTGACTTCTCCAACGGCGTGTTTGTTTACTGGAGCTCAGCTTTCTTTATAACCTATCCTCAAGGTTTTACCAACTTCCCCACCCCTGACTCCACCAGAGACAGAGCAGAACAACTTTTATCCAGTGTGTGAGATTGAGTGAAAGAGAGGGAGGGAAAGAGAGGCTCCCACCCCTGACTCATCACTACAGAGAAAGATCAGGACAACTTTATTGACTGTGTGTCTACCACCCCTGACCACAGGGTCTTTCTGGCAGCTTCACTCAGGCGAACACCTAGTAAATGACAGGGTTAGTTTGATGTCTTACCATATGTGTGGTGGTTGTATTCTCATGGGAGTCTCCCCTTCAACCCACTACATACCAAGTGATGACATTTACAGTGCCCTCTGTCATTTTTGGCACAGTGAAGCATTTTTTCTTCTTTTGTCTCTATACTTCAGAACTTTGGATTTGAAATCAAACAACGACTATGAGGTTAAAGTGCAGACTGTCAGCTTTAATGTGTATTTCCAACCATATCGGGTGAACCGTTTAGGAATTACAGCACTTTTTGTACATAGCCCCCCCCATTTTAGGGGAGCAAAAGTATTGGGACAAATTCACTTACATGTGTATTAAAGTAGTAAGAGGTTAAGTATTTGGTCCCATATTCATAGCACACAATGACTACATCAAGCTTGTGACTCTACAAATTTGTTGGATGCATTTGCTGTTTGTTTTGGTTGTGTTTCATTTTATTTTGTGCCCAATAGAAATTAATGGTAAATCATGTCATTTTGGGGTCACTTTTATTGTAAATAAGAAGAGAACAATTCTAAACACTTCTACATGAATGTGGATGTTACCATGATGACGGATAATCCTGAATGAACCGTGAATAATGATAAGTGAGAAAGTTATATGCGCACAAATATCATAACCCCCCCCCCCCCAAATGCTAACCTCCCGTTATTGTAATGGTGAGGTTAGCATGTCTTGCGGGTATGACATTTGTGCGTCAAACCTTTTCACTCATCATCCAGGATTATCCGTCATCATGGTAGCATCCACATTCATGTAGAAGTGTAGTTCAGTTCTGTATCAGTAAGTAAAACCTATCAAAAAACACTTTACTTGACAGATCTGAAAATAAAGGCTGACAAGAGAGAAAAGAAGAAGAGACTTGGGTTGTGATCAAGAAATGAAGGGAAGTAACTGAATTAAATTCCTTGATTTATTTGGAACCCTCCAAATGACATGTCCTTTATTTTTCATTTCACAAAATATTTACAAAAAAGATACTTTTCCCCATTTTTTTTCTCCTATTGGTCGACTGTTCTTGTAACAGTTCCTTTTCAGCGTTTTTTTATTTATCCAATGCTTACGCTGAGCAGTCCAGTTTCTCTCTTAGAAAAAGTTCATGAAAAAACCCCTCAACCATTACTTCTGCTCATCTTTTTTTATTTTTCATTTCTTGTAGGTTTTTTATTTTTTATTCCAGAGTGCTTTATAAAACTCTTCCCCGCATGCTTACAGCTGCAAACAGGAAGCAGAGAGCGTGTGCTTGTTAAAAGGAAGTGACATCACCCTGCAGGAAGTACATTATTAACGCATAGTCACCGTCACACTCCCAGATGCTTGAGTTGATTTGTTTGGTCTGTCCAGTCCAGCCCAGGCCATGTAGTTGCTCGCTGAGCCACCATCCTGTCTACGAGTCCAACTGTCTTTAAGACAAACATGATACCTGCTCATATGGTATGATTACTCATATGCCATATGGGAATCGCTCATGTGTCATGATCTGTATATTAATAACTAGAAAACAAAGGAGACAGCCTGGCAGCACAATGGAAGGGGGTCGGATCCCCTCTCCGATGGGATTGGGATCCGAATCAATGGGAATAAAGAAGGTCCATAATGAAGTAGGTTTACAGTTGCCCATAAACCCTGATCTAGGGCCAGTTTCTGCCATTTGACCCCCTGATGTTTAAGGTTAGGACTGGGGGACGGGTCAGCTGATCCTGGACCTGTGTCTACAGGGAGGGTAAACTAATCCTAGACCTGTCTACAAAGCAACTTCTACAGAGAGAAATCCCCCCCCCCCCCCAAAAGTGCATGGGAGGGGGTCCCAGCCCACACACAGAAGAGAACCTGGAAGAACGTGTGTGTTCAAGCTGCACAGTACATCCCTGAACTCAGCAAGGAGACAAAACCAGAGCTCTAACAATAATAAACCACCATTCTCTTTACACGGTTATCAGACCATGTTCAATAAACAGAAAATTATAATTAGAACATTAATAATAACAACATAAGGCTATCGATCTCACTACGACGGGGAGGGAGATGTCGCTAAAACATTTCATTTGAGCCGAAGTGCTTCAGCATCAACAGTTTCTGCACAAAGACAGAGATCATCATACAGTACACTGTGTGTCTGTCTGACAGAGAAAACTAATACATGTGTCAACCCTGCCCCCGAGAGTGTGTGTAAGTGCATCTATGAGTTGTAACATGGTGCTTAGCAGAGGACTGTCCGTATAACATGTAGAAGTGAACGTCTGTGTATGTACCTATATATATTTATTCTGTGTGTGTGTCTACATGAGCATGTGTGCGTATTTAACTAGTAGCGTAGTGCTTAGTGGAGAGCTGTTTGCCTGTAGAAGTGTGTATATATAGATGTATGTGTGTTAACTGGTGACATAGTGCTTGGTGGAGGGTTGCCCATACAGGCCATAGAAGTCTGTGTGTCTGTGCGTCTGCTGTGCGTCTATCCAGTCTCTGACAGCCAATCCTTGCATGGCTGGAGCTCCAGAGGCCAGGCCGGGGGGAGGGGGGTAGTCCTGGGCGCTTACCCAGGGAAAGGAGCCTGAACGTGGGTAGGGAGGGTGGCCGCGGTGCCCCGACACTGAGGGTACCCCGGAGCAATAGCAGTTATCCATGGTACACACCAGGATCTTACGCCCGCCATACTGGGGGAGCACTGCCGGCTGAGAAGAATGGGAGGAGCTACCGCTGGCAGGGGGGAAGTGGGAGGGACTGAACACAGACCCTGAATGGTGATTGGTTAGAGAGCCACTTCCACTTCCTGTTCCGCCACCTTCGTTCATGTGGGAGGGGCCACAGGGACCCAGAAGCTGCTGATTGGAGGATTGGCCCTCCCCGGGGGCAGAGTTTGGGCCCAGGTAGGGCTGCTTAGAAGAGGAAGAGGAGTCATTGAACCCGGAAGAAGCCGTTTTCCCAGCGCTTCCGTTGCTTTCTGGGAAGGCCGAGGAGTGTTTGCGTTTCTCTGCCCCGGAGCCGAGGCCGCTGGGATATGCCTGGACGGACTGGAGGAACGAGGAGGGAGGTGCTAGGGGGGCTGGAGGGGGAGGGAGAGAAAGAGAGGGGGATCAGACTTACAAAGCCAAATATGAATTACCTTGATCTACCAACACAAATAATCAGATAAGGGTGTGAAGATTCTGTAAAGATGATTCTCTCGATCCTACCTTCCAATGTTTTCCGTAGGCTCTTCTCTCGCTTGGAGAGTTCTGACAGGAACAGCTTAGAGTTGAGACTGCCCACCTTGTAGGGAGGGAGCGCACTGCCCACGCACGCTTGAGACCTGCAACACACAAATATGCATGTAACAAGCCTGGTATATTAGCGCTCCATTAAAACTATAGTCCCGGTTCGATCCCCGCATGAGCCCTACGCATTTCTGCTCCGTCAACTCTGTCTCCCTACTACATGTCCTATCCTGTCATAAAAAGATTTGTAAGGAGTTTGGAATTCTGTTCTCCTAAATAAATAATGATGTGTATCATGACAATTCTAACATGACTACAGTTGTAATACGTGTGCAATAAGCCGCATGTAAGCGCCTTTCTGTATCTCTACTAACTTTTTTATAACATCTGTGTAATGTCCCCTGTCTCTCACCTCTCCATGAGGATCTTGACAGGTTTGGTATTCTTCATGAAGCCCAGCTCCTCAGCCTTGCCGAAGGCCGTGTGGACCGAGCTGAGCAGCTTCTGGGCCTCGTGTCTCTGTTCTCCCAGAGCTAGAACCTGGCCTGCGTTCTCCTGGCAGAACCTAGAACGCGCCCGCTCTAGAACCTCCAGCGTTCGGGACAGATCTTCTTCCAAGAAGTGCTGCATCCGCTGGTACTGCACACGCACCTCCTCTTTCAGCTCACACACTCTGTCCTGTAGGAGAGAACAGACTGTTATACATGTGTGTGCAGCCTGTGCTCACTGGCTGAGGTGTGTGGGAGAGAGAGAAAGAGAGTGTTTGTGAGAGAAATCAGACGTACCTCCACCACACACTTGTCAGAGTCGAGTTTACAGAGCTGCTCATCAATGTCCTGAACTCTCTCCTCCACCCTCTCCTGCTGCCGCAATAGATTTTGCTGAGAGAGAGAAATGGTAATGTCATTCATAGTTGGGTTCGATAACTCCTCATACATAGCCGAACAAACCAATGAAAATGATAATATGAGAAGAGAAACACCACTAGGCCTCTAGCAGGCTGAGCCAGCCAATTTAGTCTCCATCTAACAAACAGCTTATCTGAGGGAGGGAGCTGTCATGGCAACCAATAGCTATTTGTGGTGAATGAGGTATGAGCAAGAGAGCGAGAACAGGGCGCAGCCAGATAGATACTCTTCTACCCTTCTCTCCTCCGGATGCTCCTCCTTTCTCAGAACACCACATACACACAGACATTAGGCCCACTCATGGTACTGTTGTCAAAACAACACTAGTTATTCTGGGCTGGCATTGGCACGGCTACAACACATGCCCAGACTGGCCAAACCAGAGTGCCACGCCAGCCAGCGCAACTGATGCAAAACTGAGGCAAAAAACACAATAAGGAATTCACAGACATTCCCAATCCCAAATCGAGCCCTAGCCTCCATCCCTTGGGAACCTCTCTGGATCTGAATTGTGGGATTTCAATTTGGAATTCAGTAGAGGAAACAAGACACAAATAGAACAATTCCACTTCCTGGGGGCAAAGGTTATAAGTAGGGCAGGACACTGCTCCTATAGCATCTTGCTGCACGCCCACGGTAGTAGTGGTCTGTGACCTGAATGCTGATAGAAATCAGGCTCAGGGCAGAAGCCTTGGGCAGGGATGGATAGTGGGGGTGGGTGGAGGGGTGGTGGGGGACAGCAGTACCTCTCTGCATGGGGGACGTTCAGTACCATTAAGGGGTACTGGGGGGAGATGGCATATCTATCAGTCATTTCTATCCAACATATTTTCCACCAGGACCCCCAGTGGAGAAGAGTGATATGGGGAGGTAGGTCAGTCATGCCCTGGGGAGATGGGGTAGTGCTGGGGACCATGGTGGAGGCTAGGGGGCATCTCTACCCCCTCTGCCACCACCACTAGATGCACTTAAGCAGTAACACTGTCACAGTACATTAACTTTAGGCTCCCAGAGTCACTCATTACAAATGGAGATGGTAGTCAGTCACAGGGAGAATCAGAGGACAGGAATTCACACTGTAGTTTGTTATACAAGAACCTTCCTAACCCTTCCAATGTGGTTGATCCCACACACGGAGTAGGCTACTAACAGGCTAGTGCACACAGAGTATTAACAGCTCCCTAAAATGGAGTCAGAGGCCAGAAGTAGTCACCAATATGAGTCAGGAGAAAAGCCTGTATGACTGACTAGCCCCCATCTCATATCCCCAACCTGGGGACAGTTGGTTGTTTTTAACTAACCACAGCCTTCCTTACTAGAACCCAGGAAATAAAAGAGAATCACAAGAAAACGAAAAGGAAACCATAAACAACCATTCTTCCACCTCTTCTACCACAGAATGGAGTGAAGAATCTCACTTCATTCCCCCCCCTGCCGGCTGGTGGTCCCAGACTAGGATGCACCTGTGCTGGGGAGATAAGGCTGGCTTAGACCACTCATTGTTCCAGCCCTCCAACACATTGTTTGTCACTCTCAACAGATGAGAGAATGGGGGTTGGATTGGATCACAATTGAAAAATGCATACACCGGAGGATTGACACACACTTTCCCCCAATTTGGGCTGCTTTGTTCTTAACCAAAGGAATGGGTGTAAGAGACATAAATTTTAGTCTTACCCGTATATCGTTGCGTCGTAGCTCCACGTCAGTGACCCCGTGTCCGTGACTGGGATGGCATCGCGTGAAGCAGCAGTATTGACACACGGCCGTCTGTTCTGCCTCACAGTGGTACAGTCTGTACTCGTCGTGCTGAGGACACGTCCAGGCCTTGACCGCCTCAGCCTCCACCAGCAGATGTCCCAGGGCGGAGCAGGGCTGCTGCAGGTGTGTCTGGACGTGGCTCTGGCAACAGGGGGCGCTACAGCGCAGGCAAACCTTGACAGCCGGGAGTGGCGGGCCACGGCGGCACAGAATACACTGCAGCACCGGCGAGGCGGCCTTCTCTACGGACAACGCGTTGAACTTGTCCACGATGTTGGACAGCTTGTGGTTCTTCTCCAGAGCAGGCTTCTGGCTGTAGGCGTGGTTGCACTCGGGGCAGCGGACCAGGGTGGTGTCTTTAGCCCAGGCCTCAGAGATGCAGCCCCGGCAGAAGTTGTGCTTACAGGGCAGCTGGATAGGCTCGGAGAAGACGTGCAGGCAGATGGGGCAGATCAGCTCCTCTTCGAAACAGTTCCTCCATGTCTCGGACAGGTCGGAGGTCGCCATGTTTGAGGCCATGGTGGGAGCGGCGTACAGACACGCGACGACAACCTTCTCACATGAAAAAAATAACAATCCTATGGATTGACTATGGATTTGTAGTCATGAACTAAGCCCCTGACTATAGATCAAATGTCTTGAGGACTGAGGGAAGACCTGTGACTCTGTATACAGAAAGATAAGTCCAGTATGTTAGTATGTTACTAGTCCTTTAGTGATAGTTGTCTATTGTGCAACAAACTCAGCAATGAAGGGTTATTATCATCACTAGCACTGTCAACTAGTTTAGTCCAACCGACTGGTGAATGAATGTCCTCAGCTATTGCTTTAAATCCAGGCAGCAGTGCACATCCTGTAGGGCAGAGCAGGTAGGCCTTGGCAGATTCCACAGCCACCAGAAAAGGCCTCAGGGAAACGATGACAACACCCCGGTGATTACGACACACAGTCCGGGATGACGTTATGCAAATTACCGTAGAGTTAGCGAGGCCTTCGTTTCTCTGAAATCACACGGTTAGGCAATAACCGGCTCCTGTGACGGCTGACGAATGGTTCACTTTGTGCGTAGTATAGCCTAGGCCTAATTCTCGCAGCTAAATTGTTCGTATTTCCAGCTACGGTATGATAGCAATGAAGGCACAGAGATCTACCAACCAACACGGTTCAGACATTACATTGAATCGGTCTGAATTAGGATCGTTTGGACGGTTACATCACCGCGGAGCTGAATTGATTTCTATACAGCTGATGAAAGACGAACGCTCACCTTTTCTTCTCCCCTTCTGCGTAGGTCTTTACTTTTGCTTGACGAGCTAGCCTTGACTTCCTCGTCCGCTTATGTTTGTTTGTTCCTCAATCGATTGAGGTCCAGAAATGAACATAAGTAAAAGATTGCGTTGCCGAAATGATTCCTATACCTCCACCCTGAATAAAGCCATCTGTAAATCGATTAAGCTTGCCCAAGGTTGATACAACGCCGATGTTCCAAAGGGCACATTAATTGTTATTTTATCCTCTCTTCCAATAATACACCGACTATTTTGGGTACGTTCACAATTAATACGATTACGCTCGTGACAGCTTTTTGGCAGTAGGACAAAACAAAAATATAAGGATTTGCAAATCAGATACATGTGACAAGTGTCCTTAGCCCTTCAATAAACATTGCGACGGACTTTGATCCTCACAATAGGTACATAACAGCCTATTTGTTTGATGTGTAACGTCGTCAGTTATGATGCTTCCACAGGCAACGCTCGCATATCTGTACACAAGGCCTCGACTTCTCTCACCAAATACTTTCCTCTCGGCTATTTGGGCCTATAAAGACTTAATTAGTAAAAAGGTCAAACAATACTTCGTTAGAAGGCGATGTACTGCATAGTTTATGGTTTAACCGACTTCAATTCATAAGCGCAAAACAAAGGCCAGGGTTTTTTTAATCCACTGGAATGTTGGCTTCTGTGGCAAGCTTTCGGATCATACACACAGACCGATCAAAACGTATCCAGACCCAAAGATATGTCCCGGCTTCATTCCTTTGGTTTATCAGGGACGGATCATGACTATTATCAGCTCACATTCAGCTAAAAACATTTCACTCCACTGATTTCGTTAGCTTAATGAAATAGTTTTAATTCTGAGAAGTCATCTCACCATTTTCTGTCGCTGTACAAACAAATAAATGACTACATTAGAATATTTACGACTACCACGGTTTTACATCTATTATTATATATAAATGCACCCGTCTAATCTTATTTTAAAGAGGATGTCGCTATTCTGGCATTTTTAAAGGTAGCTGTCATCAATCTTGCGCTCCTCATCAAAAAAAGAAAGAAAGAGAATCCACGGAGGATACAGGGCCTCGGTTATTCCCAAAACTCGTTTGGTTTGCAGATCACACCGAAACAAAAAGATTCCCGTCGCGTTCAAACACGCCTCGCCAGTTCTTTCGGATTCAGCTGTGTATATGTGGCCATATTTCGAGGCCTTCTGTCCCGTTGTTTATAGCCGAATCGCCTTGATCATACAAATCCAATCCGTCTCTGAATTCTAATTTGCGATCTCTTTCCTCTTTCTAACCAGGCGTCGGGGCAAGGAGGAATGCTAGCTAGCTAGACTAGTCGTTCAATCGGGTTGAACATCGGCTCACCCCTCCTTCCGGCTGGTCCCGTTGCTCCTCCACCATCACGTGACCTGTCACACAACCGATGTGTGTCATGTTTTTAACGGAAGGCGTTAATTAGCGAGACGGGGAGAGGAGCATATTGAAATATATTAAGAAATTACGATACGCTTTTATTTTTCACAGGTATAGGAAAATATGTGTAGATATTCAATGTTCCTCTCCACGGAAATCTTTAAAAGGCAATATTATTTGTTTTTTCCAAAATTATTTACAGTTTTCAAAGATAAATCATTCAAAATGTTCAATAAATAATAGCCAATTAAATAAATAAATAAAATACAATTGTACACATAGACATATTTAGCAGATGTTATTGCAGGTGTAGCGAAATGCTTGTGTTCCTAGTTCCAACAGTGCAGTGATATATAACAATACACACGAATCTAAAAAGTAAAAGAATGGAATGAAGAAATATAGAAATGTTAGGACAAGCAATGTCGGAGTCCGGAGTATATATATGTGTGTGTGTGTGTGTGTGTGTGTGTGTTTGATGGGATGGGATGTATAGACAATATGGACAGTTTATGGATAGAATATGTAGTATATCTGAAGAATAGTATATGTACAGCAATAGTTAAATGGGATAGGCCTTGACTAGAATACAGTATATACATAGGAAGTGGGTAAAACAGTATGTAAACATTATTCAAGTGACCAGTGTTCCATGACTATGTACATAGGGCAGCAGCCTCTAAGGTACATGGTAGAGTAACTGGGTGGTAACCAGCTAGTGACAGTGACTAAAGTTTAGGGCAGAGTACTGGGCGGAGGCCGGCTAGTGGTGACAATTTAACAGTGTGTGTCACACACAGCTTCTTGAGATAGAAACAGTCTTTCGGTCCCATCTTTGATTCACCTGTACTGGCCTCGCCTTCTGGATGGTAGCGGGGTGAACAGGCCGTGGCTCGGGTGGCTTAGGTCCTTGATTATCTTCTTGGCCTTCCTGTGACACCGGGTGCTGTAGATGTCCTGGAGGGCAGGCAGTGTGCCCTGGTGATACGTTGGACAGACCGCACCACCCTCTGGAGAGCCCTGCGGTTGTGGATGGTGCAGTTGCCATACCAGGCGTTGATACAGTCCGTCAGGATGCTCTCAATGGTGCATCTGTAAAACGTTGTGAGGGTCTTAGGGGCCAAGCCAAATTTCTTCAGCCTCCTGAGGTTGAAGAGGCGCTGTTGCACCACTCGGCCAGGGCACTCACCTCCTCCCTGTAGGCTGTCTCATCGTCGTTGGTAATCAGGCCTACCACTGTTGTGTTGTCTGCAAACTTGATGATTGAGTTGGAGATGAGCTTGGCCACGCAGTCATGGGTGAACAGGGAGTACAGGAGGGGGCTGAGCACGCACCCTTGTGGGGCCCCTGTATTGAGGATCAGTGTAGTGGATGTGTTGTCCTCTGTAGCTCAGCTGGTAGAGCACGGCGCTTGTAACGCCAAGGTAGTGGGTTCGATCCCCGGGACCACCCATACACAAAAATGTATGCACGCATGACTGTAAGTCGCTTTGGATAAAAGCGTCTGCTAAATGGCATATTATTATTATATTATTGTTTCCTACCTACACCACCTGGGGGCGGCCCATCAGGAAGTCCAGGACCCAGTTGCACTGGGTGGGGTTCAGACCCAGGGCCCTGAGCTTAATGATGAGCTTGGAGGGTACTATGGTGTTGAAGGCTGAGCTGTAGTCAATGAACAGTGTTCTTACATAGGTATTCCTCTTGTCCAGATGGGATAGGGCAGTGTGCAGTGTAATGGAGATTGCATCATTCGTGGATCTATTGGGACGGTATGCAAATTGCAGTGGGTTTAGGGTGTCGGGTAAGGTGGAGGTGATATGATCCTTAACTAGCCTCTCAAAGCACTTCATGATGACAGAAGTGAGTGCTACTGGGCGATAGTCATTTAGTTCAGTTACATTCGCTTTCTTGGGTACAGGAACAATGGCGGACATCTTGAAGCAAGTGGGGACAACAGATTGGGATAGGGAAAGATTGAATATGTCCGTAAACACTCCAGCCAGCTGGTCTGCGCATGCTGTGAGGACGCGGCTAGGGATGCTGTCTGGGCTGGCAGCCTTGCGAGGGTTAAATGCTGTGGTTCGCGCTTTCAGTTCTATCCACGGTTTTTGGTTATAAGTCGTCAAATAAGTAATCAAATCAAAACTAGGCAAATCAAATCGTCATCAAAAGGAAGAAGAAAAATCCATCAGTAATCAACAGAGAAAGAGAATACAAATAGAAGAAAAAAACCTTCAGAAGAAATTTAAAGCTGCAATATGTAACTTTTTAAATGACCCCACCAAATTCACATAGACATTTGTGTTATGGATCTGCCATTCTCATTGAAAGCGAGTCTAAGAAGTGGTAAATCCTTTCTATATGCGCTATTTCTATTTTCCCCATTCTTAAGTTTCGGTTTTGCATCGTTTACTTTCGGTTTTGTACACCAGCTGAAAATACAATATTTTTGGTTATGGGAAATATTTCACAGCGGTTTAGATGGTACAATGATTCTCAATACGATACTTGTTTGTTTTGTCACATAAACTGAAATTAAGCAAACTATTAGAATTTTAGCAACCAGGAAATGGTGTAATGATTTCTGCATGGTGCATCTTTAAAATGGTCTTATCACAGTTAGTTAGTTGTTTGTTTGTTTGTTTCACAGTGTGTTGGAGAGTCGATCACGTCTTAGAGTTTTGGGGTTGATGCTTGAGTGGTTGGTCTAGTGGTGATTGACGGTTTGTCGGTGTTCTTGTGTTGGGGGAGGGGTGGGGTCTGGGCCGGCAGTTGCTGGGTGGAGGTGGCAGTTGTGGTTGGTCGGTACTGTGTCCAGGGTTGGTGCTGGGATTGGAGCTGGAACCAGGAAAGCCTGAGTTGGTGCTGGGGCCTGGACCGGAACCAGAAGCCGTACTGGTATTGTGGCTGGGCCCAGGACTGGAAAAATCAGGAGGTGCTGGGTCTGGTGTCAGGACGGGAACCGGGAACTGGGAACTGGGGCTGCTGCAGGTGCTGGGTCAGGATCTGGATCTGCAGAGGGGGTGAAGGACCACCTGAGGAGCTAGCAGACACACTTGGAAGCCCAAGACCCGGAGGTCAGTGATGGTACTCCCCTGTGGCCTGCTCGCTCCAGACATAGGTGTAGATCTTTGGTCCTTCCTTTGTGCCTCGTCTGGTGTGATGATTAATGGTTCCTGTTTCTGTTCTGGTTCTGTGAGAGGGATAGGTGTAGAGGGAGGAAGGGGGAGAGAGGTGGAAAGGGAGCAGGGGGGTTGGGGTGGTGGAGAGTATGTCCATCGGCCTGTGCCGGTGCTGGAGGAGGGGCGATGCGGAGGCAAGACTGGACACTGGATGCTAGAAGACAGAGGGAGCAAATAGGACCCAAACCCAGCTGGCCACCGAGCAAACAGTTGGTAGGTGTGTTCGGTGTGAGTGCATCCGTGCGGGCAGTTCTCTGTAGGTACCTTGTGCCATCTATGGATGGATTCCCTAGTGGGGAGGCAAACAGGAACAGCTGTCTGAAGAAAGTCTTTCTGTTCTGAGTGTATTGTCAGGGTCATTATGATGGGTAATTGGGGGTCTCCGGTACCGGGGTTGGTCATTCTGTTTCAGAGGTGGATGAGGGCCGTTGGTGTTGTTGGGTAGTTCTAGGCTGTTCATGGGTCTTAGCCTGCCTCCTCACTGACTGCCTGGCGGCCCCCTATACTGACAGTTGGTTGTGAGATGGGGGGTGCTGGAAGGGGAACCCTTTTGAGTTCCATTTAGAACCCTCATGAAGAACCCTCAGGTTCCAGCTAGAACCAATGACAGGTTCAACAGTTATAGACAATACTTATAGACAATGTTCCCTGACTAAAGTTTTGGTCTTGTTAGTGGAAACTTGAACGTTGTGAGAATTTTGTGCAACTTCCAGCGCACGTTTAGAATGAACACTGAGGCTGTACCCTTACAGTTTTAGACAGTAGCCAATAGGCTATTGCTGCTATTTGAGCATAATCTAGGCCTACCAACAAAACCAAAACATTTTCACATGGAGCAAATCCCATAACATTTTCACATGGAAATAGCTTTTGATTTCTATGATATAGACTACAGTAGCCTATATGTGGTGTTCAATGCATGAGACATTTAAAACAGTTTTTACATTATGAAGGGCTTGACATACACATTTGACTTGGTCTGTAACACCATTGGCCAAATAGGTGACTGTAAATTGCATTGTATTGTGTTGTATGATGCAAGGAACCACTTTACAAAATAAAATGAAGTATTATTAGCATACAGAGAATTAGACAATGTAGGCTACCCCTCAGCCTATTGGCTTATTTGCATATTCAAGCCTGTCTCAAAATACAACACTGCCCTTTTAATTAAGACATACGCTTTTTACCTGCTGGCTTTTCAAAGACAGCTTGAAATGTAGCCTACACGTTTTGTGCTCTTGTAGGAAGCAGTAACTCCCAATTGCTGACCTATACTTATCTATAACTGGGTTAATAACTCGCTAACTAGCAAAGAACGTCAACAAATGTGCAAACGCATGATCTGAACTGATCTAAAAAGCGCATTCACTCGCGGGTGACCGCTCGTGGGCTACCTCCGGCCAATATAATTCTACTTGGGGGCGCTCTGGCTCTGCCTACAACAATCAATCATACTTAGTTAGCTTTGTTTTGTTGCATTGAAAAGGGGATGATATAGTGTTGATTCAATCACACACAAAAATATCTATATATTGCAAACTAATGGGGCGAACTCAGTGAAGTTCAATCTCTTTCGTCTCTGTGCAGCCGTCCTGGAGGAGGTGCACGGCCGCGCGCAGTTTAGAGGGAACATTGTTTATAGGATACTTCAGATGTGCTTATGGCACACACTGTTAGGTACTGGTACCGCTAAGGGTGCATGTGTGCATTTTTCAATATGTTGATGAAGGTTGAGCACCTAATTTGTCCACTCCCAGTTCTACAGTCTTTGTAAGAGCTTGTGAAAATCAATAGCTGCACTGTTAAGAGGGTTTACTGTATATTTGTCATTAACTTAATTGCAGTTGGTCAATAGGAAGTTAATGTTTATTTTTCAATAATTTTCTCTCAGCTTGCTGCAAGTAGTTATTGTAAAATTCACAGTAACTTACTGAGGCTGATCTCTGTCACGCTCACTGACCTAATGGTGTGGCAGGAAGGTCAGTTTGCTGCCAACCAAGAGGTTGAGGCCAAGTGAGTCAAGTGTGCACAGCACAAAGAATGCTTAGTAGTTGTTAACTAGTTACTGGCAGCTAGTTGCAAATAGGTTACTAGCAGTTACTGGCTATTAAGTTACTGTGAATTTTACAATAACTTACTGACAGCTGGTTGCCAGTTAGGTTCAGTAAAATCCACAGCAACTTCCAGGCAACTAACTCCCATTAAGTTACTGTGAAAAGCACATCCTCTTAACAGTCCAGCTCTTTATTTTCACATGCTTTTATAAAGATTGCAATACTGACAGTGTTAAAAGAGGTGCTCAACCTTTGACAACATAACCATCAACCACTTAAACTGATACAACACAGCCACTGACGGTTGGCGTAAATACTCAACATTTAGTAACTTGTTGTTTAACGTACTTTCACTGCAACCAGTAGCCTAAAATTAGTAGCATTTCGTGGCACAAAGGAAAACATGGTGGTGAGAGAAAGAACAGGATGATTCTTCACAACCATCACAGAACCCTTCCAGATATGCAAAAAAAAAAAAATCACCACTCTCACCCCTGACAAATAAGTAAAATGTACCATTATTTTTATTATTACAGGTATTTAGTCACAGATGACATTGCCAGCCACGCATGGACACACGCACACACAGGGAAGACAACAAAACCCAGAACTGACACAATGATGACACCATTACTTGTATCAATTACAGTGTGTTTATTGTTTTGAATGGTATTAAACCATTAAGAAGTAACAAACAGCAGTATCTAATGTACATGTTTGTGTTGGTGCCAATGTTGTTTGTTTGCACAGAGGGGTCTAGAGAAGGACATCTGCTGCCTTGAAAAGGGTGAGGAGAGATAGCGATGGGTGAGAGAAGGATGTTGGTGAGGAAAGGTGAAAGGAATGAGGTGCATTCAGATAAGTGTATGTTGTTTCACCATGAGGCTTGCCGAAACTGTTGGCTTTCATGGGTGTGTACGGTATAAGAACCTCTTAGATCAGTGGTATTCAAACTCTTTCAGTGAGGGCCCCATTTTTCTCCCAAGAATTTCTTGCGACCCCACCCCAAATCTAATGACACAACCTTAAAATCTGTAAATTTAGATTTTTACATCAACCAAAAACCTTTAATTAATTACATTTTCCTCTCTTATCAAAATGAAAACAAACCAATAAATACATTTCCTCAATACAATTGTATTTTTCAAATGATCTTTCTCAAAAACGTTTGTATATTGTCCCATACAATAATGTGTAATCTTAATTGTTGTACATTTTGTAAATAAATAAAAAACATGTTGGCGACCCCACTGCAGTTTCCCTGGTCGCGACCCCGACTTTGAATACCACTGTCTTAGATTGTACCAGACCAATCAAATGACTCAGGTCCAACTATCCAAAGCCTTATTGGTTATTTCAATGCCTCAATCTTCAGAGAATGGTATACAGTTCAAAATAGAGTGGACCTTTGAAACAACGCCCCCTTTGAAACCCAGGGGACCATGTGAATGTACCTTAATCTTGATTGTCAGTTTTATGTGGGATTAACAGAGTAGAGTTTGGGGAAAGTAGAGTTAGACGTAGTACAGCAAACTAGTAGACTTGTAGTAGAGTGTGAGTTGAGTAGCGGTTCAGATGTTGTAGAGTCTGAGCTGCTCCTCCACGTCTCCCTCTGACACCTCCCCAAACGTCTCCTGGTTCTCCTTCAGCAGCTGGAAGATGGCTGCCAGCTGCTCCCGTTGCACCCTGGGAAAAACACACAGGTAAACAAATCTGAGTCTCCACCCTGCTGCTCTCACCTGGCCAATGATAGAGATAGAGCCCACAGGGACAGGCAGGTTTTTAAACATCAACTCTAGTCTACACACATACACAGATGGTTAATGACAAGTGGTTAATGATAAAAGTGCAGAACATAGGTCAGCAAAGCTTGATGATGGTACAGCCCAACTCAGCCAAGTGCAGCATGGAGAAACAAAGCCAACATAGAACAGTGAATATGGTGTGAGCAAAATGGCCACTGAAACGATCTCTAAAAACCAAAACATATCACACTGTCTGGATCAAATCTGAAACGAAAATAAAGTAATTTAATTGTTTGCTCTTAATCAGCAAACCAGCAAGCCAGGTGCAAACTAACTGCCAAATAACAGTTTGGTGAGCAGATTGACATTTATTGGGATGAGTCTTGTCCTGGAGGCAGAACTGAGCGATTTCCGCTAGATGGGCCAGCTGCAAAGTCAAAATTGTCTATATCGTAAAAATTAATGAAAATTTTTAAGGTTAGGCATTAGGGTTAGCAGTGTGGCTAAGATTAGTGTTAAGGTTAGGATTAATATCAGCTCTTATGACTGTTGCTGTGCCAGCTCTAGTGACCCCTCTGCAGAGCTGCCTCCAGAACAAGACTCATGACAAAACACGCTAACCTGCGTTTGGTGATGCAATGCACCACCTATTGGTCAAATGGGGAATTGCCATATGAGTTGTATTAAATAGGCGAAGTGTCATCTGGTCTGAAGTGATCCCTGGAGGCACACAGGTGACAGTTATTTCCAATCAACACCTTATCTACCCCTGAGAAACACCTGATTTATACTTAACACATGGGAACCATGGCAACATCCTCAGGGGAGCTGGGGGGATGGAGCAAGAAAGAGGAGGAGGAGGAGGAGGGTAAGGGTTGAGGAGCATGTGGTACGGATGAGGGACATGGGGATATGGGACAGGTCCAGTCCTGGAGGGCAGCAGCGTCTGCTGGTCTCTCGAGGAATGGAGGTGAGAGACATCTGGTATAAGCATGAGGCCAGGGGACTGGGTGGTAGGTCACTAGATGGCCATGCTTGAAAAAACAAGTGGCTTCAGAGCGGAATACATTTCAAATACCTTTGCTTTTTGGTGTCAGTTTAGTTTAAGGTTAAAAATCACATCGGAGGTTAGAAATTAAGCACATCCATCCATCCTAGCATGGTCAGGCAATGACGACCCTAATGAATGAGCGCAATTCATATGTTCATACCTTACCATGTTTTTACTACAGCCCCTGTCTGTCTGCATGTCTGTCTGTCTGTCCGATGGGCTTACAGAGAGGTAAAGTCAGTGGTGAACTCTACCCTGCAGAAACAGAGAGCAGGACACAGGTGTTACAGACAGACACCAGGCCTGAGTGGGTCTCTGAATAGGAGGCCTGGGTTTCTGCTGGAGTAAGATGAAGCTGCCCTGGAACACTGATCTAAGGTCAGTTTTGTGTTTCTCCTTCAACTAATTGGAGGTCTTTCTTTCTTTCCTGTGCCTTGTTTTCGGAGCCCTGGTCCTAAGTCCCCATTGGTGCCGTGGATAGAAGCAGCTGCTAAGCACAGCCAACCTCACAGAGACAACACACACTGACACACACTGACACACACTGACACACACTGACGCTTGGAGAGGTGGAGAGGGGCGGTTAGGTAGCAGAGGAAGCTGGACAGGAGAGGGTTAAACAGTGGGAAATACATTTTATAATGGCCGTGTCCGAAATCTTGTCTACTACTTACTAAAACTACATACTGTGTACTAATCGTACTACATACTATTTAGGATGTACTGTTTAGTAAAAATGTATGCAGTAAGTAACAAATATTAACATACTAAGCTCATCCATACTGAGAAAGCGCCATGTAATGCACAATCGCGCTTGTTCCCCGCCATTCGTGTATTTTGTTAGAGCGCGTCCCCTATTCCGATTATCAGCCGTTATCAAACGCACGTGGATCTGAAAAGACAATTGTCTTCCTCAAAAGTGTACAGCAAATTCTACTAGATGAAAAGCTGAAATGAGTATGTCATCCTGGCATTTTAAAGCATACTAACTTTAAAAAATGTCACATCCTACTATTTAGAATGCAAGTATGGGTATTCGGACACGGCCAGTTACTGCTGGTATGCAGTGGCAGTTAAATATGGGGAAAGGGGAGGAGACTAGGAGAGGAAGCCACGTCAGAGTATTGAGATGCAGCCCAGCACTGACCTCTGTTCCTCCTCCAGCTCCTCTTTGGTCATCATCTTCTCCATCTGGCTGGTCCGCAGCATGCCGGGGATGTATTTCAGGCGCGCACCGTCTGCATCCACTTCCTCCATATCTGCTAAGAGAAAAGGCTCTCTTGGTGCTGTTTGAATCCCAGTGGTCAGTCACCAGCCCTAGTCCTGGAGAGCTACATGCTGTGCCAGCTTTTGTTCCAGCCAACACTAACACACCTGAGTCTACTGATCAACTGATCACCAAGACCTTGATTAGCTGAAATCAGGTGTGTTACTGCTAGGCTGAAACAAAAGCCGGCAAATTATGTAAATCAACAGGACCAAAGTTGGTGGCCACTGCTCCATCCACAGTGGTTGAAGCAGTAGCTTACTCACCGTTGCTGTACTCTGGGCTCTCTATGGCACCCCCTGTCTGTCGGTAGGAGAAAGGGCACAGTAGCGACCCCCCCTCAGGGAACTGTAGGTGACCAAAGTCTCTACCTGGAATGTCCACCGGCGCTGAGGCAGGGTTTGAGGTCGAGCACCGTTGGCCAGACTGTCAGAGAGGAAGTGAGACAGGAAGCGAGAGGGAGAGAAACATTGGATTAAACCAGCAGTTCCCAAACTAGGGGTCGCGACCCCATGTGGGTTCGCCTGTTATGAAAATGGGGTTGTGGGAGAATTTCCAAAATCCTGAAAAAAAAGAATAATAATAATAATAATAATAATAATAATAAATATAAATATATATATATATATATATATATAGACTGATTTTACCGGCCGCAATTGATTAAGTGAAAACAATGTGTGGGAAGGCAGAGGCACAGAAACTCACATCAATACCTTTGACAGATAACACTGTAACGAAGAATGTATGCTATTGCTAGCAATCAAGAGGAAACTGACTGAACGACTCAAAAACTCTCCAGCTTATGCTCTCCAAATGGACGTTAGCTGTGAGGGCCGAGATGCCCATACATTGACATATGTTTGCTATACATGTCAGGGGATGCTATTCACGAGCACATATTCTTCTTTCTCACGATTCCCGAGCATGAAATGGCACAGGGGATGTTCAGCGTGCTGCGTGGCTATATTGACGAAAAACAGATTCCATGCGATCAAATGGTGGGTTTTTGCACAGATGGGGCTCCATCTTTTACGGGACGGCGGGCAGGCCTCTGCACTCTAGTTATGAATGTGTCTCACTCTGCCATATGGACGCATTGTATGACACACCGAGAGCAACTGGCAGCAAAAGAGCTGAGCACAGAACTTGGAGATATACTGCAGCAGGTAACTTTAATTGTAAACTACATCAAACCGCATCCACTGCGCAAACGCCTATTTGCAAAACTATGTAGAGATATGGGATAAGAACATGACACAGCCTGGTCTCATAGACTAGACGTAACACACTAAATGTAAATCCGGGATGATATACTGAACAAAAATATAAACACAACACGTAAAGTGTTGGTGCCATGTTTCATGAGCTGAAATAAAAGATCCCAGAAAATTTCCATACACACAAAAAGCTTATTTCTCTCAAATTGTGTGCACAAATTTGTTTACATGCCTGTTAGTGAGCATTTAGTCTTTGCCAAGATAATCCACCCACCTGACAGGTGTGGCATATCAAGAAGCTGATTAAACAGCATGATCATTACACAGGTGCACCTTGTGGTGGGGACAATAAAAGGCCACTCTAAAATGTGCAGTTTTGTCACACAACACACAGATGTCTCAAGTTTTGAGGGAGCTTGCAATTTACATGCTGACTGCAGGAATGTCCACCAGAGCTGTTGCCAGAGAATTGAATGTTCATTTCTCTACCATAAGAGAATGTTGTTTTAGAGAATTTGGCAGTACGTCCAACCGGCCTCACAACCGCAGACCACGTGTAACCACGCCAGCCCAGGACCTCAACATCCGGCTTCTTCACCTGCAGGATCGTCTGAGACCAGCCACCCGGACAGCTGATGAAACTGTGGGTTAGCACAACCAAAGAATTTCTGCACAAACTGTTAGAAACCATCTCAGGGAAGCTCATCTGCATGCTTGTCGTCCTCACCAGGGTCTTGACCTGACTGTAGTTCGCCATTGTAACCAACTTCAGTGGGCAAATGCTCACCTTCGATGGCCACTGGCATGCTGGAGAAGTGTGCTCTTCATGGATGAATCCCGGTTTCAACTGTACCGGGCAGATGGCAGACAGCGTGTATGGCGTCGTGTCGGCGAGCGGTTTTCTGATGTTAACTTTGTGAACAGAGTGCCTTATGGTGGTGGTGGGGTTATGGTATGGGCAGGCATAAGCTACGGACAACGAACACAATTGCATTCTATCGATGGCAATTTGAATGCACAGAGACGAGATCCTGAGGCCCATTGTCGTGCCATTCATCCGCCGCCATCACCTCATGTTTCAGCATGATAATGCACGGCCCCATGTCGCAAGGATCTGTAAACAATTCTTGGAAGCTGAAAATGTCCCAGTTCTTCCATGGCCTGCATACTCACCAGACATGTCATCCATTGAGCATATTTGGGATGCTCTGGATCGATGTGTACGACAGAGTGTTCTAGTTCCCGCCAATTTCCAGCAACTTCGCACAGCCATTGAAGAGGAGTGGGACAACATTCCACATGCCACAATCAACAGCCTGATCAACTCTATGCGAATGTGTCGCTCTGCATGAGGCAAATGGTGGTCACACAAGATACTGACTGGTTTTCTGATCCACACCCATACTTTCTTTTTAAATGTACACTATATATATATATATAATATATATATAATATATATATATATATATATATATATACATACATACATACATACACACACACACAAAAGTATGTGGACACCCCTTCAAATTAGTGGATTCGGCTATTTCAGCCACACCTGTTGCTGACAGGTGTATAAAATCGAGCACACAGCCATGCAATCTCCATAGACAAACATTGGCAGTAAAATCGCCTTACTGAAGAGCTCAGTGACTTTCAACGTGGCACTGTCATAGGTTGCCACCTTTCAAACAAGTCAGTTCGTCAAATTTCTGCCCTGCTAGAGCTGCCCCATTCAACTCTAAGTGCTGTTATTGTGAAGTGGAAATGTCAACGACTCAGCAACAACGACTCAGCGTGAAGTGGTAGGCCACACAAGCTCACAGAACGGGACCGCCGAGTGCTGAAGCAGGTAGAAATCGTCTGTCCTCGGTTGCAACACTCACTATCGAATTCCAAACTGCCTCAGGAAGCAACGTCAGCACAATAACTGTTAGTCGGGAGCTTCATGAAATTGGTTTCCATGGCCGAGTAGCCGCACACAAGCCTAAGATCACCATGTGCAATGCCAAGTGTAGGCTGGAGTGGTGTAAAGCTCGCCGTCATTGGACTCTGGAGCAGTGGAAACGCGTTCTCTGGAGTGATGAATCACGCTTCACCACCTAGCAGTCCGATGGACAAATCTGGGTTTGGCTGATGCCAGGAGAACGCTACCTGCCTGAATGCATAGTGACAACTGTAAAGTTAGGTGAAGGAGGAATAATGGTCTGGGGCTGTTTTTCATTGTTCGGTCTAGGCCCCTTAGTTCCAGTGAAGGGAAATCTTAACGCTACAACATACAATGACATTCTAGACGATTCTGTGATTCCAACTTTGTGGCAATGGTTTGGGGAAGGCCCTTTCCTGTTTCAGCATGACAATGCCCCGTGCACAAAGCGAGGTCCATACAGAAATGGTTTGTCGAGATCGGTGTGGAAGAACTTGACTGGCCTGCACAGAGCCCTGACCTCAACCCCATCGAACACCTTTGGGATGAATTGGAACACCGACTGCGAGCCAGGCCTAATCGCCCAACATCAGTGCCCGACCTCACTAATGCTCGTGGCTGAACGGATGCAAGTCCCTGCAGCAATGTTCCAACATCTAGTAGAAAGCCTTCCCAGAAGAATGGCTGTTATAGCAGCAAAGGCGGGACCAACTCCATATTAATGCCCATGATTTTGGAATGAATGTTCGACGAGCAGGTGTCCACATTCCTTTGGTCATGTAGTGAATCTGTCATGTGAAATCCATAGATTAGGACCTAATAAATGTATTTAAATGTTTTCCTTATATGAACTGTAACTGAGTAAAATCTTTGAAATTGTTGCATGTTAAGTTTATAGTTTTGTTCAGTATATTTTTGTTCAGTGTATGTTACGTTTGGTATGGGGACAATGTTCTTTTTTACATAGTTGGGGTCGCAAGAATCTTCAGATCTCAAAATGGGGTCATGGGCCAAAAGAGTTTGGGAACCTCTGGACTAGACCATACTAAACTTTATATCCATGAGTGTGGGAGAGAACGTATAGGCCTAGGTGATGCGTTGGTTCATTGATTGTGCAGGGCGGCTTACAGAGAGCCTACAATTATAGTGAATTTGTATTTGATTTTAAACAGCCTAGTAATAGGGCATTTTTTATATTTTCATAATTAATAGGCTGACATTACCTTTAGCTACAGGATATCTCACTGGCATGCATTTCCATCTCCTCCTCTTTCTCCTTCATTCCTTTCTCACGTGCGCAGAGATAGGGGCTGTCAACAGCTTTATTAAATATGTTTAGTTGTGAAAACATTTAACTATCGATGTTCCCGAACAGATTTCTCTTGGTTTCCCAAATTAAGCACTGGGTAGCTGCAGGAACATGGCTGGAGAGCACATGGCATACAGAGTTTGGGCGGAAGTATTACCTGTCGCGCAGCCAGAGGCTGCATGCTCCTCAAACAGTGGTTTATGCGTGAAGTGAAATAAGTGTTCTTATAAGCCCAGACATTTCTATATGCAGTCCCATGTGAAAGCAGAGTTTTGCTGGTTGACACTAAAAAGAGGAGGATCCGAACTGCTACTATGTTTATTTCTCAGCTGCTCCATTATAAAACCGGGGTAGCCTACCAGGCTTAAAAACGAAAATGTGGGAAAGCAGCCTCTATTCGCTATTGGAGTGCGTACGGATGACATGTCCTATTTCCCCTGCCCCTGTTCATGCCCATTCGATAATGGGCCATTCTAAATCGAAACTAATTTGACATATTAGTAAAGACAATATTAAATTGAGAATAGTCTCATGGGTGAAAATATGATCACGTCTGGAGGAAGCCTGGCACCAGCCCTACGGTGAAGCATGGTGGTGGCAGCATTATGCTGTGGGGATGTTTTTCAGCGGCAGGGACTAGGAGAGTAGTCAGGATCAAGAGAAAGATGAACAGAGCAAAGTACAGAGATATTTGTCACCGTTATAGTGCAATTAATGTGTTGTTTAGTGTTGTGTATTGGCTTTGCTGGCATGCGTTTGCCCTGTTGGGGAATACACGTATTTGCCTGAATTGTTTAATATTGATAGTTAACTATTAATATGCTTAACAATAGTAGAGACATTTCTTAACTACCAATGCTGTGCTTTTCATGAGGAGGGTCCCCTCTAGCTCCCTGCAGCTGGTCTGGGTGTGTAGTCAAGGACATGGGATGGAGATAGACCTGTATTTTTTCTCGTTGCTTCAGAGTAACCCAGTCACACGGTTAAAACAAAGAGCCTCAGAGTGACCACAGTCTTTCAGTTCATCCTGTCTTTTGCTATCTTCCAAGGGCACAGCTGTGTGGAGATATGGGCAGTGACGGAGCTAACGTTATCACTTGTTTGTGCGCTATGACTTGATACACATAGCCACAGGAAGAGAACAAGATGGCTCCTGATCTGCCCAGGTGGGGGCGTACTTGTATAAAAGGCAGAGATTGTTTTATGACACTTTGTAGAACTTATGAGGAGCCATCCAAATCCTGTGTGACTCTGTATTAACTTCCACCTGCAATTGCATAACTAAATATATTTTATATATACACTCAGAAGTTGTTGTCTGTGTCATTTTCTAAAGCTTAAGGTTTGTTTAAGAATAAGAGAATATCAGCACTGTGCAAAGAATCCTCTACAGCCCCGGCAATATTTACATGCTAAAGTCGCCACTGGTCACAAGTATGCTCACTGTCCACTGATAGTAGGTGCTTTACAGGTAATCCTAAGTGAGAAGCTTGCAACGTGATGGTCACCCTATTTATCCTGCCCTGTGTGTTTTGGTGCTACTTGAGTCAAGCTTTCCTAAAGCATTAGCTATGGAAGCGTGTCACAGCGATCAAAGCACATTTTGTCTACTGTCTCGGAGCTACAGTGGACACCGTTGTCGGTAGGCTAATATTACACCAACAAAGCCAACGGGATGTGATATTTCAGTTTATGTCCAATGGCCGATGAACACCGATACGTTTTATCTATACAGAACAAAAATATAAACGCAACATGTAAAGTGTTGGTCCCATGTTTCATAAGCTGAAATAAAAGATCCCAGAAATGTTTCATACGCACAAAAAGCTTATTTCTCTCAAATTGTTTACATCCCTGTTAATGACCCTTTCTCATTTGCCAAGATAATCCATCCACCTCACAGGTGTGGCATATCAAGAAGCTGATTAAATAGAATGATCATTACACAGGTGCACCTTGTGCTGGGGACAATAAAAGTACACTCGAAAATGTGCAGTTTTGTCACACAACACAATGCCACAGATGTCTCAAGTTTTGAGGGAGCATGCAATTGGCATAGTGACTGCAGGAAAGTCCAACAGAGCTGTTGCCAGAGAATTGAATGTTCATTTCTCTACCATAAGAAATGTAATTCTAGACCACGTGTAAACACGCCAGTCCAGGACCTCCACATCTGGCTTCTTCACCTACGGGATGGTCTGAGACCAGCCACCCAGACAGCTGATGAAACTAAGGAGAATTTCTGTCTGTAATAAAGCCCTTTTGTGGGGAAAAACGAATTCTGATTGGCTGGGCCTGGCTCCCCAGTGGGTTCCCTCCTATGCCCTCCCAGGCCCACCCATGGCTGCGGCGCTGCCCAGTCATGTGAAATCCATATATTAGGGCCTAATTTATTTATTTCAATTGACTGATTTCCTTATATGAACTGTAACTCAGTAAAATCATTGAAATTGTTGCATGTTGCGTTTATATTTTTTATCAGTATATCATTTATCTTCATCTGAAGGGCGGCAGGTAGCTTAGTGGGTAAGAGCGTTGTGCCAGTAACCGAAAGGTCGCTGGTTCTAATCCCCGAGCCGACTAGGTGAAAAATCTGTCGATGTGCCCTTAAGCAAGGCACTTAACCCTAATTGCTCATGTAAGTCACTCTGGATAAGAGCGTCTGCTAAATGACTAAAATGTAAATGTAATCTGACAAGGACTGAAAAGGATTTGCCAGTAGATTGTCAACGTGATTCATGATGATGACTGCTTGTCTAGCTAGCTAGCTTGCTTGCTAGCTAGCTAAGATTTTTAAAGTATGATGTTGACATGATCAGTCCTATCAAAGCTAAGGTAGATATAATGTGATTTGATGTCATTTTATCTGTGGTCAATGACCTTGTCCCTTCTTGGATGGGCACTTCTAATGTAAATCTATGGCAACACCCAAGGGGGCTTAAACTGCCTAGCTCTCCCTGAAGATTATGTGGTGACGTAGTATCCCCATGATTGACAGAACACTGAGCCAATAACGGCGCAACTAGACAAAATGACCAATGCCTACGCTCTGTGCTTTCGCTGGCTGCCCCTCCACCACAGAAAGCACTGAGCTAGGCTGAAACACCTGCATTTTGGAGCTCCCTTACGCAAGAGACCATGTTTGTATGCGGTTTTATTAACTCAAGGATTTGTATATTTTTTTTTACATTGTTTACAAACTGATACAGTGGGGGAAAAAAGTAGTCAGCCACCAATTGTGCAAGTTCTCCCACTTAAAAAGATGAGAGAGGCCTGTAATTTTCATCATAGGTACACGTCAACTATGACAGACAAAATGAGAAAATAAAATCCAGAAAATCACATTGTAGGATTTTTAATGAATTTATTTGCAAATTATGGTGGAAAATAAGTATTTGGTCAATAACAAAAGTTTCTCAATACTTTGTTATATACCCTTTGTTGGCAATGACACAGGTCAAACGTTTTCTGTAAGTCTTCACAAGGTTTTCACACACTGTTGCTGGTATTTTGGCCCATTCCTCCATGCAGATCTCCTCTAGAGCAGTGATGTTTTGGGGCTGTAGCTGGGCAACACAGACTTTCAACTCCCTCCAAAGATTTTCTATGGGGTTGAGATCTGGAGACTGGCTAGGCCACTCCAGGACCTTGAAATTCTTCTTACGAAGCCACTCCTTCGTTGCCCGGGCGGTGTGTTTGGGATCATTGTCATGCTGAAAGACCCAGCCATGTTTCATCTTCAATGCCCTTGCTGATGGAAGGAGGTTTTCACTCAAAATCTCACGATACATGGCCCCATTCATTCTTTCCTTTACACGGATCAGTCGTCCTGGTCCCTTTGCAGAAAAACAGCCCAAAAAAGCATGATGTTTCCACCCCCATGCTTCACAGTAGGTATGGTGTTCTTTGGATGCAACTCAGCATTCGTTGTCCTCCAAACACAACGAGTTGAGTTTTTACCAAAAAGTTCTATTTTGGTTTCATCTGACCATATGACATTCTCCCTATCCTCTTCTGGATCATCCAAATGCACTCTAGCAAACTTCAGACGGGCCTGGACATGTACTGGCTTAAGCAGGGGGACACGTCTGGCACTGCAGGATTTGAGTCCCTGGCGGGGTAGTGTGTTACTGATGGTAGGCTTTGTTACTTTGGTCCCAGCTCTCTGCAGGTCATTCACTAGGTCCCCCCGTGTGGTTCTGGGATTTTTGCTCACCGTTCTTGTGATCATTTTGACCCCACGGGGTGAAATCTTGCGTGGAGCCCCAGATCGAGGGAGATTATCAGTGGTATTGTATGTATTCCATTTCCTAATAATTGCTCCCACAGTTGATTTCTTCAAACCAAGCTGCTTACCTATTGGAGATTCAGTCTTCCCAGCCTGGTGCAGGTCTACAATTTTGTTTCTGGTGTCCTTTGACAGCTCTTTGGTCTTGGCCATAGTGGAGTTTGGAGTGTGACTGTTTGAGGTTGTGGACAGGTGTCTTTTATACTGATAACAAGTTCAAACAGGTGCCATTAATACAGGTAACGAGTGGAGGACAGAGGAGCCTCTTAAAGAAGAAGTTACAGGTCTGTGAGAGCCAGAAATCTTGCTTGTTTGTAGGTGACCAAATACTTATTTTCCACCATAATTTGCAAATAAATTCATTAAAAATCCTACAATGTGATTTTCTGGATTTATTTTTCTCAATTTGTCTGTCATAGTTGATGTGTACCCATGATGAAAATTACAGGCCTCTCATCTTTTTATGTGGGAGAACTTGCACAATTGGTGGCTGACTAAATACTTTTTTTCCCCCACTGTATGTAACACAAATGAATGCCCAAATTACATGCAAAATATGCCAATTAAAAATATATACAGTATATATAAATATATATACAGTGGGGAGAACAAGTATTTGATACACTGCCAATTTTGCAGGTTTTCCTACTTACAAAGCATATAGGAGGTCTGTAATTTTTATCATAGGTACACTTCAACTGTGAGAGACGGAATCTAAAACGAAAATCACATTGTATGATTTTTAAGTAATTCATTTGCATTTTATTGCATGACATAAGTATTTGATCACCTACCAACCAGTAAGAATTCCAGCTCTCACAGACCTGTTCGTTTTTCTTTAAGAAGCCCTCCTGTTCTCCACTCATTACCTGTATTAACTGCACCTGTTTGAACTCGTTACCTGTATAAAAGACACCTGTCCACACACTCAATCAAACAGACTCCAACCTCTCCACAATGGCCAAGACCAGAGAGCTGTGTAAGGACATCAGGGATAAAATTGTAGACCTGCACAAGGCTGGGATGGGCTACAGGACAATAGGCAAGCAGCTTGGTGAGAAGGCAACAACTGTTGGCGCAATTATTAGAAAATGGAAGTTCAAGGTGACGGTCAATCACCCTCGGTCTGGGGCTCCATGCAAGATCTCACCTCGTGGGGCATCAATGATCATGAAGGTGAGGGATCAGCCCAGAACTACACGGCAGGACCTGGTCAATGACCTGAAGAGAGCTGGGACCACAGTCTCAAAGAAAACCATTAGTAACACACTACGCCGTCATGGATTAAAATCCTGCAGCGCACGCAAGGCCCCCCTGCTCAAGCCAGCGCATGTCCAGGCCCGTCTGAAGTTTACCAATGACCATCTGGATGATCCAGAGGAGGAATGGGAGAAGGTCATGTGGTCTGATGAGACAAAAATAGAGCTTTTTGGTCTAAACTCCACTCGCCGTGTTTGGAAGGAAGAAGAAGGATGAGTACAACCCCAAGAACACCATCCCAACCGTGAAGCATGGAGGTGGAAACATCATTCTTGGGGATGCTTTTCTGCAAAGGGGACAGGACGACTGCACCGTATTGAGGGGAGGATGGATGGGGCCATGTATCGCGAGATCTTGGCCAACAACCTCCTTCCCTCAGTAAGAGCATTGAAGATGGGTCGTGGCTGGGTCTTCCAGCATGACAACGACCCGAAACACACAGCCAGGGCAACTAAGGAGTGGCTCCGTAAGAAGCATCTCAAGGTCCTGGAGTGGCCTAGCCAGTCTCCAGACCTGAACCCAATAGAAAATCTTTGGAGGGAGCTGAAAGTCCGTATTGCCCAGCAACAGCCCCGAAACCTGAAGGATCTGGAGAAGGTCTGTATGGAGGAGTGGGCCAAAATCTCTGCTGCAGTGTGTGCAAACCTGGTCAAGACCTACAGGAAACATATGATCTCTGTAATTGCAAACAAAGGTTTCTGTTACAAATATTAAGTTCTGCTTTTCTGATGTATCAAATACTTATGTCATGCAATAAAAAGCAAATTAATTACTTAAAAATCATACAATGTGATTTTCTGGATTTTTGTTTTAGATTCCGTCTCTCACAGTTGAAGTGTACCTATGATAAAAATTACAGACCTCTACATGCTTTGTCAGTAGGAAAACCTGCAAAGTCGGCAGTGTATCAAATACTTGTTCTCCCCACTGTATATATATATATATATATATATATATATATATATATATATATATATATATATATATATATATATATATATATATATATGAGTATTTTTATTTATTTTTATTTTGTTGCTAAACAGGTAGGGCTCAAAACAGTTGGGCTCTGCCTCACCTGCCCTGAATGACGGGTTGCCACTGATGTTTAATTTTAATTTTTTATTATTGAATATTAAAACATACAATCTACTTGCAGTGAAGCCGCTCAACATTTACATTACATTCAGTCATCTAACAGACTCCCATCCAGAGCGACCCACAGAAGCAACCAGGGTCAACGTCCTGCCCAAGGGCACGTCGACAGATCTCCCACAAGGTCAAAATGGGGACCGAACCAGCGACCTATCGGCCACCAGCCCAAGCTCCCCACCCTCAAGACCCCCCCCAATGCACCAATAACCAACAAAATCAACAAAAGAATGCAACAAACAAAAGACATCAAGGACAACAAAAAATCATAACAGCAAGCCCAACTGAATACGTTTGAGTGCATGTATGGCACTATTTACATGTGTGTGTGTACACGTGAGTGCATTTGAATGCGAGTGTGTGTATATGCATGTGTACACGCGTACAAACACCAGCGCGGCATCAGCCTCAGGCAAACAGGCATTAGATGTAACAACGTTGCCCCTCAGTGTCATTCAAACTTACTTTTTTATTTTGACTTTACTTTTGACTTATCTTTGACTGTGATTCTATCCCCCACCCAGAAACTCCACTCCCACTTGTCTCCAATTCCACTTCCCAACCCTCAGCTTCCCTCAACCCATCACACCGATCTCTGCTGGCCACCTTCTTCAGATTTCTACGCGCCATATATCTTTCAACTACGCTTTGATGTTTAACATACAATTTCAATCTATCTAATCAAATAGAATCCACAGATTACGAGTTGAAGATAAATACTTTTACTAAGAGTATTAGTATATTAGTAATTGACTGACCATGTCTCTCCAGATCTCCAACAATACTATTTCTAGGGTCAATTTTAGATGAATGTTATGCTTTTTCAGCCATTCCTGAACCTGAGACCAGAAACAGGCTACCTGAGGGCAATACCAAAACAAATAGTCTAAATCTGCAGATCTCTGATGATTGTATGCCCCAAATATTCAACATTTTGTTGGTGGCAAGAATTCTGTACAATAATTTTTGCTGAAAAGCACAAAGTTTTGAATCTTACGTCGTTTTATAATTTATATCAACTCATGCACCCTGTACCATGGAATCGGTACATCAAAATCTCTTCCCAGCTATTTTGCAATCTGTATTGAGCAGACCTTTCCATACAATTCTGATAACTCCATGAAAGACATAACTCTACCATTCCAATGTACAATATAATTAAAAAACAAAATACCCTTTTCAAACATCTTTTCCATAAATACAGGTCTTTTATCAACCAGCACATTTGAGTTCAACCATAATATTTGTTGTAATATTTCTATCTTTTCAGGGGGATGAAATTGAAATTGTAACCAGCTCTGCAATGCTTGTTTGAAAAAGAGATACTTTGAAGGTTTCATTTTCAATTAATCGAAAATGAGACATGGCAATCTGCACAAAGGCAAAAAGGCCATTTTTAAACAATGCATGAGCTTTTCTTAGTAATCTACTTGAGAACCATTTATGTTTGAAGTAAAACTTTTGTATAAGTGAAGCTTTTAGAGAGTGCTTTTATATTTAATAATCTCAATCCACCCAGTTCATATTCATTATATAGATAGGCACGCTTTATCTTGTCTGGTTTAGCATCCCAGATAAAGCGAAATATTCTTTGCTCATATGATTTGAAAAACGAATCATCAGGAGTAGGCAGCGCCATAAGTGAGTAAACTGAGATAAGACTAAGGTGTTAATCAGTGTACTTTTCCATAAATAGAGGTATTTACCTCTCCATGGTTGCAGGATCTTGTCTATTTATACTAGTTTTCTATTGAAATTCATTGTGGAGAGCTCATTTCTATCTTTTATGATATGAATACCAAGTATGTCTACTTCACCGTCAGCCCATTTTATAGGTAAACTGCAGGGTAATGTAAAAGTTGTATTTTTTAAAGATCCAATACGTAATATTGTATTTTTTTAAAGATCCAATACGTAATATTGTACATAATTAGGTTTTAGTCCAGAAAAGTTATCTAGATCTTCAATGAGACATTACAGGGATCTAGCTTGTGGACTTAATATAAAACTTGAGTCATTGGCATACATGGACACCTTTCTTTTTAAGGCTTGGATTTCTTATCCTCTAATGTTGTTATTTGATCTGATTTTAATAGCTAGCATTTCGATGGCCATAACGAATAGATATGGTGACAGCGGACACCCTTGTTTAACTCCTCTTGCCAATTCAAAACTCTCTGAGAAGTAGCAGCTATTTACTATTTTACACCTGGGGTTGCTATACATTACTTTTATAAGAGACTCACTGAAATTGAAAAAAATCTAGGCATTTATAAATAAAATCCAGTCTTACTTAATCAAAGGCCTTTTCAAAATCCGCTATTAATACCAGGCCTGGCTTCTTAGATGTTTCATGTTGTTCTATTATTTCTAGTAGTTGTCATATATTATCTTGTGTAAAAAACCTGTCTGATCAGGATAAACAATACCTGGTAAAAACCTTTTTAATTCTGAGTGCTATGCATTTCGCTAGTATGGTTCCGTGTGGCTCAGTTGGTAGAGCATGGCGCTTGCAACGACAGGGTTGTGGGTTCAATCCCCATGGGGGACCAATACGAAAATGTATGCACTCACTACTTAAGGATTCTAGCTTTAACCATACACTGCAGCAAACATCAAATGAGAGATCTCACACACACTGTCTGCAGTAGAGCAGGCGAGTGTGTAAAGTACAGTAGGTCATTTAGTTCTGGGCATGACGGCTGTGAGTCAATATCTGGACTGGCACCTGACTCTCCCCATGTGTCACCTTTACAATCACACAGGCTTAGGTCTTCTCCCCTCCTTTGTCTCCCTCTCTCCCAGATGCTGGGGTGCAGTATGTAACACATCTATCCTCTCCTTACCACCTCGCTCTCCCTTTCTCTTTACCTCTCTCTCCAAGGTTCTGACACCCGTGTTTCACACCTTCATGGTTTCTTCTCAGTATATATGGTGATGGTTCAGCCGGTCAGCCATCATGGTTTCTTCTCAGTATCTATGGTGATGGTTCAGCCAGTCAGCCATCATGGTTTCTTCTCAGTATCTATGGCGATGGTTCAGCCAGTCAGCCATCATGGTTTCTTCTCAGTATCTATGGTGATGGTTCAGCCAGTCAGCCATCATGGTTTCTTCTCAGTATATATGGTGATGGTTCAGCCGGTCAGCCATCATGGTTTCTTCTCAGTATCTATGGTGATGGTTCAGCCAGTCAGCCATCATGGTTTCTTCTCAGTATCTATGGCGATGGTTCAGCCAGTCAGCCATCATGGTTTCTTCTCAGTATCTATGGCGATGGTTCAGCCAGTCAGCCATCATGGTTTCTTCTCAGTATCTATGGTGATGGTTCAGCCAGTCAGCCATCATGGTTTCTTCTCAGTATCTATGGTGATGGTTCAGCCAGTCAGCCATAGTGGACTGTCACCCACTGTGCACTTCAGCAAATAATTTAGGCATGCTTGTAGGCTAGGTCACTTGCAGCATAGGCATGACTCATTTAGAGGTGATTTACTCTACCAGAGAAATATGACATTTGTGATGTATTGGCCACGGCTCTTGTAGCCTATCCGTGTGAGAATGAGTGAGTTTGAGTGGTAAGGCGAAAGCAACCGACTGTAGATGAAAGTTGAGGGGTGAAGTCGGGAGAGGTACATCTGCGACAGCCGAAAGTCAGACACTAATATGGTTTTCCAACAGCAAGGCTCAGATCAACATGGCAGGGTTGCCATTGTTTATAAAAGGGTTTCTTTATAATGTCAAATTAAACATGGCTCCAACCCCCATATCACACACTGAAATTGCACAATCTGAGAGAGAGCCTCAAATATCATATTAATTTGCATATAGGCTATCCACTGTGTAGCCTACATGAAGTTGGTTCCTGTTTCAGTCATGTCTTTGGTCACATCCGTGTGGGTCCATTGTCATTGGCCGTGTTCAAGAGGATCAAAATCGTAAGGTATCATGGGCAAATTGTGAATGACTGATCTACAAATAATAATGAGTTATTTATGATGCAAGGTGAATATAGATCAGTCAGTCGGCAGTCGCCTGCACTATCGGCTGCAATTTCAAACAAGCCCATTTAGTTGGCTGTGTAGTAAACAGTGTCAACTTATTGGTCCAAAAAGCTGCCTATAATGCGCAATACCTGCAATACCTACCTGACCAAGGTAAGGAGTGGTGTATTCTGTTGAGGGAAAATGTACTTTATACGATCGTGATGTGTTGTTGTCTCACCTAGCTATCTTAAGATCAATGCACTAATTGTAAGTCGCTCTGGATAAGAGCATCTGCTAAATGACTCAAATGTAATGTAAAATGTATTCTGTGACTAATATAATATATAAATAATAGTATAATTAAATATAGGGTTGGGTAAGTTACTTTCTAAATGTAATCCGTTACAGTTACCTGTCCAAAATTATAATCAGTAACGTAATTTTTGGATTAACCCAAACTCAGTAACCTAATCTGATTACTTTCATTCCTTTCCCCTTAAGAGGTGCAGGTTAACGTTTTTCCGTCATGAATCTTGCTAAATTCATTAGAGTTACCAGCCTCAGAAATTGCAGCCCAAATAAATGCTTCACAGAGTTCAAGTAACATCTCAACATCAACTGTTCAGAGGAGACTGTGTGAATCAGGCCTTCATGATCGAATTGCTGCAAAGAAACCACTACTAAAGGACACCAATAAGAAGAAGAAGAGACTTGCTTGCTGACATAGACTGTAGCCTACAAAAGCCTATTCCTGCTCTTTTCCCACGATCCATCAAATTCATTTGGTATCACTAACCAGGTCTCCATCCAACCTTTTTATGAGAGTAAAGTACATGTCGGATAAAAAAAATGTAATGACAGGCCTGATGGAAACAGAAAAATTGTAGGTCAACTTTCCAAATGTTGACAAAACAAATATGCTAGACATGGTGGGATCTTTTTGTGTGGGTAAAATGAATTATGCGAGAAATGTTCAAATGAATTATGCTAGAAATGTCCTCCCACTACAACTCGGGAAAGCATGCAGTTTATTAGGCTACAGATTAAATAACTTATAAGGGTTGTGAAAGTGCAAGGTGACGCTCCTTTCCAATAAATATCGAGGGTCTTATTCTGGTGACATGATCATCGATGCTTGGCTGCCATTTGACAAATAAAAATAATCTCGCTCCTGTCCATAATAATCTAATCATCTCCGGTCCTGAGCCGTTCCATCAGGGCTAATCAGACCTAATTAAGTCTCCCTAAGAGTATACCTGCACAGCCTAGCCTGCACTGTGCCTGCGAGCTGTTGGCTAGAGTGCACAAGCCAAGACCAGAGCAGGCACATTTGTTATTTAAAGCAACCGTCTTTGTGACAAAACTATAGGAAGAGTTGAAAATGCGATGGAAACACATTTAACTTTAGATTTTTATTCGGTACATCATGCACCAATAAGTATCAGCAAAAAGTATATTTGGTGAAAACACACCACTGGTGGGAAAATGCGCATATTTTCTTTATGTGGATTCTAGAGTATTCCCATTCAAATCTGTCACCAATTGGATAGAAACCTAGCTATTCAGAAAACAGAAAAGTGTCTTTTTTTTTTTGGCAAACATCCCTTCCGAGTTGAAAAGTTATCCTAGAAGTAATCTAGTTTTTCAAAAGTATCTGTAATCTGATTACATGTATTTATTTTGCTGAATGTAACGGATTCCAGCTAGTTTTTTTGTAATCCGTTACTCCCCAACCCTGATGAAAAATATTAGGCATATACACTACTCATACAGCACATTATATTAGCCTACCATAATGCCAGATTTCACCTTTTTCTCGTGAACAGCATGGGTCCTAACTTCTGCAGCGTGCAGTCCCTCCTCCTCAACTGTCCTTCTGTCCGCTGCCACCGGATACATTCTTTTTCCGACAGATCGATATTCACTGTCCTCCTCCGATTTGTCCGTAAAGGTTTGCCCTGCTGCTGTTCCCTGTTTCTCCGTGAGATTTACCGACGGTCCTGATTTAGCTAATCCCGCTTTCACCACCTCTCTCCCGGACTGCGCCAAAGATCCCTCCCTTGAGTGATCCGCGTTGGATGCAGCAGAGCCAGAGAACGAGACAGTAGTAGTATCGTTGGTACTGAACAATGTTGTCACCAGAATAATAGCGAAAAGCGTGAAGAGAATAGCAGGCAAGATAAAACTTAATTCCATTGTTGCAGACTGAAAGCGCGTCGATTTTTCGAGCCAGCAAAATATCACCCGTTTATCCTTTTGTCTTCTATTTTTGTCTGTTACAAAACATGTAGGCTCTACAGCCTATACTGGAGAAATACTGTTAAAAAAGTATATCCTTGGTATCCTCACTCATGCGATTTTCAGTCGGTTTGCCTACCCCGAATCCCATTGGCTTTGTTGCTGTAATATTAGCCTACCGACAACGGTGTCCACTGTAGCTCGGAGAAAAAAGGTGCTTTGATCGCCGTGACACGCCTCGAAAGGAAACGTAATTTCCTACGGACACGCCTCCATAGCTAATGCTTTAGGAAAGCTTGACTCAAGCAGCACCAAAACACACAGGACAGGATAAATAGGGTGACCATCACGTTGCAAGCTTCTCACTTAGTAGGTGCTTTACAGGTAATCCTATCAGTGGAAAGTGACCATACTTGTGACCAGTGGCGATTTTAGCATGTAAATATTGCATGCCAGCAAAGCCACTACACTAAACTAAACAATACATTAATTGCACTATAACGGTGACAAACGGTGCCCACAAACTGTTAGGGCCTACATAAAGCTGTCCCGAAAGCACCATGGAGTGAATTATTACCCCGCTACACATGGCTATCAGGTGGAGTCTCCTCTGGCAGCGAAACAGTTCATTCCGCCTCATTTACTGCGTTCTTAAAAACCATAGCTAATATGGCTTACTTGCTTAAATACATATAGTGCATTCGGAAAGTATTCAGACCCCTTACAAAAAAAGATTGCAGTTTTGAAACTGCGGTAAAAGTGCAGTAACTGCAGTCAACTGGTATTTTGGACGCAGTAATTGCAGAATAACTGCAGTTACACTGAAAAATTACTGCAGTAAAAAAAAAAGAAGGTTTTGGACGCAGTATTTACTGCATACTGCATTTATACTGCACTCTGACTGAAATCCACATTTTGTTAGGTTACAGCCTTAATCTAAAATGGATCCAAAAATATAATAATCCTCATCAATCTACACACAATACCCCATAATGACAAAGGAAAAACAGGTTTTTAGAAAAATGTGCAAATGTATTTAAAAAAAGACTGAAATATGACATTTACATATTCAGACCATTTACTCAGTACTTTGTTGAGGCACCTTTGGCAGCGATTACAGCCTTGAGTCTTCTTGGGTATGACGCTACAAGCTTGGCACACCTGTATTTGGGGAGTTTCTCCCATTCTTCTCTGCAGATCCTCTCAAGCTCTGTCAGGTTGGATGGGGAGGGTCAGGGTCACTGCACAGCTATTTTCAGGTCTCTCAAGAGATGTTAGATCGGGTTCAAGTCCAGGCTCGGGCTGGGCCACTCAAGGACATTCAAAGACTTGTCCCGAAGTCACTCCTGCGTTGTCTTAGCAGTGTGCTTAGGGTCATTGATTTCTCTGTAATTTGCTCCGTTCATCTTTCCCTCGATCCTGACAAGTCTCCCAGTCCCTGCCGCTGAAAGACATCCCCACAGCATGATGCTGCCACCACCATGCTTCACCGTAGGGATGGTAATGGCCAGGTGACGAGCGGTGCCTGGTTTCCTCCAGACGTGATGCTTGGCATTCAGGCCAAAGACTTAAATCTTGGTTTCATCAGACCAGAGAATCTTGTTTCTCATGGTCTGAGAGTCCTTTAGGTGCATTTTTGCAAACTCCAACCAGGCTGTCATGTGCCTTTTACTGAGGAGTGGCTTCCGTCTGGCCACTCTACCATAAAGGCCTGATTGGTGGAGTGCTGCAGAGATGGTTGTACTTCTGGAAGGTTCTCCCATCTCCACAGAGGAACTCTGGAGCTCTGTCAGAGTGACCATTGGGTTCTTAGTCACCTCCCTGACCAAGGCCCTTCTCCCCCGATTGCTCAGTTTAGCCGGGCGGCCAGCTGCAGAAATGTTTTGGTACCCTTCCCCAGATCTGTGCCTCAACACAATCCTGTCTCTGAGCTCTACAGACAATTCCTTCAACCTCATGGGTGTGTGCCTTTCCAAATCATGTCCAATCAATTGAATTTACCACAGGTGGACTCCAATCAAATTGTTGAAACGTCTCAAGGATGATCAATGGAAACAGGATGCACCTGAGCTTAATTTTGAGACTCATAGCAAAGGGTCTGGATACTTACGTAAAGAAGGTATTTCCGTTTTTTATTTGTAATACATTTGCAAATATGTCTAAAAACATGTTTTCGCTTTGTCATTATGGGGTATTGTGGGTAGATTGATGAGGACATTTTTTTAATTGATCAGTTTTAGAATAAGGCTGTAACGTAACAATGCTGAAAAGGTAAAGCTGTCTGAATACTTTCCGAATGCACTGTATGGTTTCCACCGACTCCTTGTGGATTTGTGTAACTCGATAAGAACCGCATTCTCCTTAAATAATAACAAATGCCGACATGAGTTTTGACTTTTGACCCACACACAAACATTATTACATTTATGTTCAATAAATTAATAATCTTTGTTCTTATATCATTAACATGTAGCTCTAAGTGTAAGTGCAAGCAAACGAGCTGCGACGAGGTAGGCCTTCATTCAGCACTTTCAAAATGGACACAGACAGAAATTCAGATAGATGTTAGTTCAGATAAATTCAGCAAGATGTTGAGGCCTTAACTTCACTCTTCTTTAAGTCACCACAGAGAGAGGGAGGGAGCGAGCGAGACACAGTTAGCCTACCATTTGTAGTATTTTATTAGCCCTATTTGGTCTAAAAAGGAAGGAAAATACAATCACGAAGATCCACTTTTATAGACAATAGGCCTATACCGACGCACAGACTGCGCAAACAAAACAACCCTCGCAATATCAACTGGAATTACATGGGTCTATTACTGAACTTGGCAAACATGGTTACAGACCCAACAACATTATATATACTGAACAAAAATATAAACGCAACACGCAACAATTTAATAGATTTTACTGAGTTACAGTTCATACAGTATGAGGAAATCAGTAAATTGAAATAAATTCATTAGGCCCTAATCTATGGATTTCACATGACTAGGAATATAGATATGCATCTGTTGGTCACAGATACCTTAAAAAAATGGGCCTCATGATCTCATTATGGTATTTTTGTGCATTCAAATTGCCATCGATAAAATGCAATTGTGTTCGTTGTCTGTAGCTTATGCCTGCCCATATCATAACCCCACCGCCACCATGGGGCACTCTGTCCACAATGTTGACATCAGCAAACTGCTCGCCCACACAACGCCATACACATGGTCTTCGGTTGTGCATACTGCCAAACTCTCTAAAATGACATTTGAGACAGTTTATGGTAGAGAAATTAACATTAAATTCTCTGGCAACAGCTCTGGTAGACATTCCTGCAGTCAACATGCCAATTGTACGCTCCCTCAACTTGTGACATCTGTGGCATTGCACATTTTAGAGTGGCCTTTTATTGTCCCCAGCACAAGGTGCACCTGTGTAATTATCATGCTGTTTAATCAGCTTCTTGATATGCCACACATGTCACATGGATGGAGTATCTTGGCAAAGGAGAAATGCTCACTAACAGGATGTAAACAAATTTGTGCACAACATTTTTGAGAAATAAGCTTTTTGTACTTATGGTAAATTGAGATATACAAACTATGGCATAAGGGAACGATGAGCTGAGCAGATAAGAGGCAAGCCGTAATTTCAATTAAGACATTAATGAGCAAGCTAAGACAGACGTAGTCGATATGCCCATTTGTTCAGCAGTTTTGAAATGGACAGCGACAGAATTCAGAACATGGGCCGTTCTTACAGTATTCTCCCTGTACACCAAGTCAGAACCGTAGGATAAATAATGGTGGCATAGAAGCAGACAATGAAAGCTCTTACAATATTCGATGATGACATTTCACTGAAACAGGCTATAAGCTACATGTGCACCACCAAGTCAGAACAGTAGGCTAAGTTCTGAGGGGGAGAGGGACCAAATTCTTAGGCTGAGAGACATGGGCTACTAACGGCTTAGTGCACAACATACACTTAGTATTACTTTCTTAGTTACAGTATACACATCCTGGCATATTATATCCTTTCTGCAGCAGCATACAATACATATTTTTGGACTCACCGTTGTGCTGCTCAATTGAAAAGTGGCGCGTTGGTCCTTCTTGTGGGCAAACTGTCATCAAAGTCTGGCAGTCTCTGGATTTATGGTGCTTTCAAGACAACTGGGAATTCTGAGAAAATAAACAAGGTTGAATCATGATGTCGGTGACCTTCAGCAGTGGTGTAAAGTACTTAAGTAAAAATACTTTAAAGTAGCCTAATAAAGAAGTTTATTTGGGGTATCTGTTACTGTTTATATTTTGACTACTTTTACTTCACTACATTCCTAAAGAAAATAATGTACTTTTTACTCCATACATTTTCCCTGACACCCAAAAGTACTCGTTACATTTTGAATGCTTAGCAGGACTGGAAAATGGTACAATTCACGCACTTATCAAGAGAACATCTCAGGTCATCCCAACTGCCTCTGATCTGGCGGACTCGCTAAACACACATGCTTTGTTTGTAAATTATGTCTGAGTGTTGGAGTGTGCCCAACAATCTGTAAATTAAAAAACAAGAAAATGATACTGAAGTATATTTTAGCAATTACATATAATTTTGATACTTAAGTATATTAAAACCAAATACTTTTTGACTTTTACTCAATTAGTACTTTTTACTGGGTGACTTTCACTCGTGTAATGTTCTATTAAGGTACTGTATCTTTACTTATAGTCAATTATGACAATTGGGTACTTTTTCCACCACTGATGTTCAGGTTGATGCTCTAGAAAGAGGCCAGAGTTCCCGACTTAGAATTCCAAGTTGGATGACCATTCAAAACGTATTTTCCCAGTCTGAGCTTTTTTTTTTTTTTAAAGAGTTCCCCAGTTGTCTTGAACGCATTGAAGTCGGAGATTTCCCAGTTCCGAGTTCCGAGTTGTTTTGGACGCCGCAGAAGTCATGCTGGATTGACAGCATGGCCAATGCATTCAACCTTTCCTGATCCATGGTGTTGGGTGTGAATGTTTATCCTTTTAATCTTAGAAAAAGAGACCCTTTCAGACGTTTTAAATCCTTAAACCCAGACTTGGACCACACCCCGCTCCACCGAATAGCAGGCAGGGGAAGCAAAATAGTGATCGCTTTGCAACGCTCACAGTTAGCCACTGAATCTTTCTAAACCACTCATTGTTGAATTTGCAATTTTCTACTTACTGTGTAATGTTTATGTCCAATGGCAGATGAGCACCGATACATTTTATCTATAATTTCTCTTCATATGACAAGGATTGAAAAGGATTTGCCAGAAGATTGTCGACATGATTCATGATGACTGCTTGTCTAGCTAGTTAAGATTTTGAAAGTATGACGTTGACATGATCAGTGATGTAATTTTATCTGTGGCCAATGACCTTGAGCCTTCTTGGACGGGCACTTCTAATGTAAATCTATGACAGCACCCAAGTGGGCTTGAACTGCCTAGCAGTGTTGCCAACTCCTCAGTAAGGAAAGTAGCTATTGGCTGTCCTAAAAGTCGCTAAATGACGTCATCACCTAATTTGCATAATTGGTTATGTGCATGTAATTGTGATGGACGCTGTAGGAGAGAGGAATAACGTTGCGGGAGAGACAAAAAGTGAGTAAAAAGCTGCGCGAGGACTGGGCCGCCTGTGAGTGCTTTGGGACGGGGGTGGGGCCCCCACTGCTCGTTGAAAAGAGTAAGAACGATACGTGCTTTCGCATCAGTCTCCAATAACACCAGAAAAAGGTCGCTAGATTTGTCACGAGTCACTTTTTTGAAAATGTGTCGCTAGAGGGGTCTGAATACTCGCTAAATATAGCGACAGTCGCTAAATTGGCAACACTGCTGCGTAGCTCTCCCTGTAGATTCTGCGGTGACATAGTGTCCCCATGAGTGACAGAACACTGAGCCAATCACAGCGCAACTAGCGAAGATTACAAACGCCTACGCTCTGCGCTTTCCCTGGCTGATCCTCCACCACAGACAGCACCGAGCTAAGCTGAAACACCGGCATTTTGGAGCTGCCTTACTCAAGAAAGAGACCATGTTTGTAGTCGGCTTTATTAACTCAAGGATTATTACGTATAAAGAAAAGTAAAACATTGTTTGCAAACTGACATGGGGGGGTGTATAGAGAAAACACCAAGTCAGGTACAGGCTTGTGCATATAAAAAGGAAAGGGTCTCATCAATGCGTTGCCTTTTGATGTCATTTTTAGAAGTGTATAAACTTGCTGAAATTGTAATATGCTGTATTGGCTCAACATTAAATGTATTTGTGTCTTGGCTAGCTCTGTGAAGGAGCGAAGCCAACCATTACAGACAAGCTCTCGCAACATCTGACCTAATAACAGTCCATAACAACAAATGTACCACATTTATTATTAGCGTTCACCTGAAGCAGTTACAAGACATCTTGTGAGGGTTCACAAAATAATGCACTGAGACTAATTTATCAAGCTAGTGGAATGCCCTTTATCCAACCCTCCTCTATCGAGCCATAATAGACTCCATCAACACTGGGTACAACCAGCTCACAACAGAGGACTAAACCACAGTTGGAGGAGGGGGTAGGATAACCTGGTGGAACCAGCCTGATCGAAACAATGTTAAACACAGCGATCAGTTTGGTTCCACCAGGCTAGGGTTGGGATGGAGAAAGTGAAGAATTGTATTTGTACATCAGGAATGGTAGAGACCATATGACAACACAGGGAGAGAGATGGGATGATCAGATCTGCCACCACAGCTGTGACTGATTTATTCTTACAAACCAGAACCAGGCAAACGGCAGCAGCACCAAGCCGAGAGCCGGGAAGCAACTGCACCGGGCACCGCAACGCCCCCGCCAGCCACCTCACCATCATCAGCACTGCATCGCACCTTAACAGCTAACCAGCAATACTCAACTGCTACACAACTGCGCCTATTGCACAAAAGATGACACAAGAGGGGGTTAGAATTCACAGGAAAGTAAATGCATACCAGAGACATAAAAAAATGTATCAACAATATACACTGAGTATAGTAAACATTAAGAACACCTTGACAGACTGACCAGGTGAAAGGTATGATCCCTTATTTGTTTCACTTGTTAAATCCACTTCAAATCAGTGTAGATGAAGGGGAATACTTTTTAAGCCTTGGAGACATGGATTGTGTATGTGTGCCATTCAGAGGGTGAATGCACAAGACAAAATATTTAAGTGCCTTTGAACAGGGTATGGTAGTTGGTGCCAGGTGCACCGGTTTGTGTCAAGAACTGCAACGCTGCTGGGTTAACGCTCAACAGTTCCCCGTGTGTATCAAAAATGGTTTATCACCCAAAGGGCATCCAGCCAACTTGACAACTGTGGCAAGCATTGGAGTCAACATGGGCCAGCATCCCTGTGGAACGCTTTCGACACCTTGTAGAGTCCATGCCCCGACAAAATGAGGTTGTTCTGAGGGCAAAGGGGGAGGTGCAACTCAATATCAGGAAGGTGTTCCTAATGTTGTGTACTCAGTGTACATACATGCATAAAACAAAAAACATAGTATCTGCACTGCTAGGTAGGTTAGCAAATCACACAATGTTAGATATTTTTTTATACAATCTTGGCTTATATGGTTTCCCTCTACATGTTGCTAGTTTTGCTTAGAAAATAATGGAAAACATTTTCTTTAGGGTCACTGTCTTTGCTAAATTCAACTCTGCAAAAAAGAATAACAGCAGTAACTCAATAGGGGAATCCTTCTGTAGAGAATAAAATACTACTAAATTAAAAAGAAAAAAAGTGTAGCGACATCACCATAAATAATGTATTAACAAGAAGTTGAAATCAAATTCATATGCAACAAACCAGCACTAACAATGAGACAAAAACCACTTCACCTCACAAAACCTTTAAACATGTCCTTGACTCTAGTCAACGGCATTACACGCATTGGTAAATATATAGTACAGAGTCTTTCAGGGCAACAAACCAAAATGAAGCATTTAAAACATTTTAGACCAAGTCACAACCTTTTGGTCAGTATTCTGTTGGGCATAGAAAGGTGTCCACTGGCAGACTTATGCTCTGGTCGACATCCACAGAGAAGATGTCTCAATCGTCTGACATCTGGAAAGAAAACAAGACAAGCTGTGTTGGTGGAGGTCAAAAGGGTAGGCTGCTTATTTGAGAACAGTTGATTGTCTAGTTGTGTTAATCTAAAGTCAGATAGAAAAACCCCTTTCTCAGCCATTCCATCGAGGGCTCGTCAGTTTGTTTTTAAATGGTGATCTAACATGTCAGTTGTCCATGTTACTGGCAAAGAACAGAGTTCCTAACAGCGTTGGTGGTCTTCACACTACAAGGCCCCCCCCCCCCAACTCAATTTTAATCTTATTTTTACTCAGGCATTTATTGGACAACAAACCTTGGGGTCCTCCCTCCTGCACCAGTGAGACCAGACACACACAGCGGTACAGCCAGCAGCATTCTGTCTGTGGTCCTGTGAACATACAGTATCTCACCAACTGACAGCACGCACCACCATTGACGACCTGCTCCATAGCAACCGCCATCCCCCCACCAACAGCCTTAGGCAGGTCGCGTCACAACACACTAACTGCTCTTACACTGCCATCTGCCACACCCCCACATCCTCTCGGTTTGACAACAGGACACCGCAGCTTGGAGGAGAGAATTCCACATTTAGGTTTGATTTCAGCACCCCGCAATAAATACACCCCATCTCAAAAAAATTATAAGCCCTGGCCCATTTTATAAATAACAATTTTAGCCAACTATACCCCTGACCTGCTCTGTAGATAACATCCACCCCAAACCAATGTTGGCTCATGTGACAGTTTGGTTGGGTTTAAAACATTGGTAGACACCCACACACTGTTGAATAAATCTGTGGGCACATTCAGTGTGCAGTGCAGGTATCCATCTCTATTTCCTGACTTTACTTTTTGTAGCTTGCACGTTCTACACATTACTTAATGTTTGTTCTGTACACTACTTAAGTTTCCAGTTTCCTCTACAACACCAAGTGAAACGCCAGGGTCATGATTCTGCAGTTTTGACTGGTACACTGCAACGCTGGTGACTAAACCCAAATATTCAAGAGACTATTAAGGTTGCAGAACACTGTAGTGTCCTACCATAGAGTTCCTATAATTGTTCCTTATGTAATTATGTGTCCTACATTCAGCAAACCATAGAGACTAGTGCCCAAAATACGTTTTAGCATCGCCATTGAGGACTTTTATCACTTTGAAGTAGTCAACTGGGTGGGACTTCCTATGGGTTAAGGAAGGATCACATAATTTCATCCAGGTCATCTGGATGGATCAGCAAATTAATTATACTAGTGAGAAAACATTCCATAACTGCAGGTGGCAGTAAATCGTCAACCTTTCAGTTTGTTTACCAACTCAGAAGTAGTAGAAGATGTACTACTTCAAAACAGGACATATGCAATGTTGCATCCTATAACTATCTCCATGACTCAAACATATCTGTGGCTGTCCGATGGTCACCCCCATTCTCCCCTCCCCTGTGTACCGTCTTACTGGGTCCGGGTTGGAACTGTTGTTACTAAGACTCGATTCCGTTGTCCTCGGTGGATTTGGGCATGCTCTTGGACCTCGACCTTGACCCTCTGTTGGAAGCCGGGGTGCGGCTGCGGGACCTCGATCGGGACGGGGACTTGCTCTTGCGGGGTGTGCGGGACTTGGAACGGGATCTAGAGGAGGAACGAGACCGGGAGCGGCTGTAGTCACGGCCACGGCTGCGGCTCCTGCTTCGGGAACGACTGCTTCTGCGCCGGCGGGGGCTGGCCGAACGACTGGGGGGGGGTTAGGAGGAAAATGTAGAAATGTTTAGCTAGATAAATGTGTTTTTGATTAACTAATTACAATATCGTCATTGCAACTTGCAAACTCAACTGATAACGTGGTAGCTAGCTAACTAGCCCAAAGGCCGGCAAATGACGATATTGAGTTGCTTCATCTTACAGTCCAATGGGAATTTATGTAGCCGGCTACATGCTCATATCCCCCATGGACCGGTTTGTAAATAAAACAATTTCCATTCAGGCTACAAAGGTTTTTATTTCCTCCTTACCCGCCTTCTCGCCATTAAATAGAGTTAAGGAGGAAATCAACACCTTTGCAGCCTGAATTGAGAATGTTTTATGTACAAACTCGGGGATATGAGTGTATAGCTGGCTGAATACATTGCCTTTGGAAGGTAAGATTAAATAACTAATTATCGCCATCTGCCGGCGTTTGGGCTACTAATTATACTAGCTAGGTAAATTAAAAACCATTGCAAATTTGGCTGAAATTGGCCAGTACATTGAAGTTACAACAATGTTACAATCGCTAGGTACACTTGGCTAACTACAATGTTTTTTATTGATTTAAACTGGTCCCTGAGCTTACCTTCTGCTCCTGCGACCGTAGCCTCCATGCCTCCTTGGGGGTCCACCGCCGCCTCGGCGCCCGAAGTGAGAGTCTGGTGGCCGGCCATAGCGCGCCATCTGTACTCGCAGTTCCCGCCCGTCGAGCAAGGCCCCATCCATGGCGTCCATCGCGTCTTCAGCGTCGCGCTTATCGTGGAACCGCACAAAGGCGAAACCGCGGCTCTCCTTGGTGTACCGATCACGTGGGATGTACACGTCTCCCACCCGGCCATACTTCTCGAAAACTCGGCGTAGGGTCTCAGGCGAGGTCCGGTACGTGAGATTGTCCACTTTGAGCGAGGACATACCCTCGACATCGGGCGGAGGCCTTCCGTAGCTCATCTTTGCTCCTCAAAATGAGACAACCAGACGAAGATCAAAATCGTTATTTTAGATTTGTTTTTGTTTTGCCAATTTCTAGGCCCACCTCACCCCGTTCTCTCAGCTGCTCGTATATGAAATGGCGGCTCTGGAGCTTCTTTTTCTTCTTCTTCTTCTTCTTCTTCTTCTGTGGATTTTAAATGGCGGTTGGCAACCAACTTTAAGGTGCATTACCGCCACAAACTGGACTGGAGTGTGAACCAAAAACAGTGAAGGTCTAAATCCTACCCAATAATCTCCCTAAGGAAACGAAATACATAATTAAATACCACATCCCCTGAAGATTTCCCCAGCAGTTAATCCTGGCTCTTCAACCCCATTACTCCTCAAATCTAATAACAATCGCTCCCTTTCTCTCACATATTTCTGGCACTGAAATAGAACATGTTCCACTGTCTCCATCTCCTCCTGACAATGATCACATCTCCCAGTTGGATGTTTCCCCACCACTTTCAATGTAGTATTTAGCCTTGTGTGTCCCAGTCTCAGCAGAGTGACTACACTTTCCTCCCACCTCTCTCAGCCTGAGGACCTCCCTGCCCCCACTTTTTCCTGGATCTTATACAGGTGTCTTCCCTTACTCTCCCTGTTCCACAACTCTTGCCACTTATTTTTAACCACTGTTCTTATTAATCCCTTGGCTTCTGCTTTACTGACAATTCCATCTCAACATTAGGATGTTTAAGAGCCTGCTTGGCAATAATATCCACTTCCTCATTCCCCTCTACTCCCACATGAGCTGGTACCCAGAGGAACATCACAAATACCCCAATCTGTTTCACCCCATACAAACACTGCAAAACCTCTTACAATACATCCTGTCTGCTCTGAGACACACTTGAATTTAAGCTCATCAGCACTGGAGTCAGAGCAGATGACTACCCTGTCTGGCCACACCTCCTCCACCCACTCTGCAGCCAATAGTATGGCCAACAACTCCATTGAGTAAACAGATAAATGATCTGTTGCTCTTTTTGTCACTGCCACCTTAAACTCAGGAACACTAAAAGCTGCTCCTGTCCTCCCTGTTTTAGGGTCCTTAGATCCAACTGTGAATATATTCAAGAAAGCATAGTATTGTGTTCTTAAATGTTCACTTACAACTGAATCTACTCCTTCCTCAACATCTCTTACCCTCTCAAGCAACCTTAGATCTATCACTGGTTGAGGGAGAAACCAAGGTGGGATAGCAGGAAGAACCACAGAGGGGCTAAACTCCCTCTCAAACAACCCCATCTCTCTCACCATGGAATTGCCTATCCACCCAAAGCTTGTATTCAGATTGTGTTCATGTTCCCAGCACTTTAGGAGCACCTTTTTTGTAGGATGTGTAACCTTTTGTCCTTGTAGATTTAACCAATATGTCATGGCTAGCTGTTGTCTTCTTAACTTTAACAGCATCTCTCCCAACTCTACCTGCATCGCTGCCACTGGGGAGGTCCTGAGTGCTCCACAACATATTCTTAGGGCTTGGGCCTGGATAACATCTAGCTTTTTTAAAGATGTCTGAGCTGCTGATCCATATGCTATACTTCCATAATCCATTGATGACCTTAACAGCGCTATATATATCATTTTCAACGCCATTCTATCTGCCCCCCACTCCATTCCTGACAAGCAACGCATCACATTCAATATTTTCTTTCCTTTGACAACTACTCTGTTAATATGCTCCGCCCATGTTATTCGAGTGTCAAACCAGACCCCCAGGAACCTAAACCCTCCCAACCTCTCTAGATTCCTTCCATACAACTTCAAGTATATTTCCTCCACAACCTTCCTTCTAGAAAAAAACACAGTCTGTGTTTTCTCAACTGAAAACTTGAAGCCCCACCTGAGGGACCACTGCTCTACTTCACTAATCGCTTCTTGAACTCTTCTGGCTGTATGGGTCATATTTCTCCCTCTCTTCCACAGCGCTCCATCATCCACAAACAATGACCTCCCAATATCAGGTCTCACCTGAGAGAATACATCATCAATCATAATGGAGAACAACAAAGGACTAATGACACTTCCCTGGGGGGTACCATTATCCACCTCATAGCTTTCTGACATAGATCTCCCCACCCTCACTTGTATTGTGGTCCTCTGTAGCTCAATTGGTAGAGCATGGCGCTTGTAACGCCAGGGTAGTGGGTTCGATCCCCGGGACCACCCATATGTAAAAATGTATGCACACATGACTGTAAGTCGCTTCGGATAAAAGCGTCTGCTAAATGGCATATTATTATTATTATTGATCGCCCAAAATGAAAATCCTTCATCCAGTTGAAAACCCTTCCTCCAACCCCCATGTTATCCAGCTTGATAAGTAGGCCTTCCTTCCACATCATATCATAAGCCTTCTCTACATCAAAGAAACGGCTACCACCACCTCCTTATTTGCCTGTGCCTTCCGTATGACTTACTCAAGGCACAGTACAGGATCCATCGTTCCCCTGCCTTTCCTGAATCCACTTTGATCTGGTGACATTAGTCCTCTACTCTCCAGAAAGTACGTCAGCCTTTCCGTTATCATCCTTTCCATAAGTTTACATACATGAGATGTCAACCCTATCGGCCTATAGCTTGTAACAAAGTGTACACTAGTGGCACCTGCATGTCCCACACTCCATAGCAAGTGCACAGCGTAGCCTTTTTGTCTTCTGCCGAAACCAATACCAAACCAATCAGGTGGTTGTTCGATGAACAAAGCTTCAGATGTCATTGATCACGTGCTTCTGATAAAGTGAAACAGGCTTTGGCACACGGCTTTGAAGTACACTGCTTAGCAATTTCAACACATACCTTCAAATTATTTTGAAGACCAGTCTACCCTTAACTAAAGCAACATTTTCAGTAACGGTTATACAGAGACGTTTTACTTGCTATGACTGTGGCATGTATTTTGAATCAACCTTGGTTGAATGCACCAACTGCAAGTTGCTAAGGACAAGAGCGCCCGCTAAATAACCAAAATGTCAATGTAATTAAAACATTCAATTGGGTAATATGCCATTTGGTAATTACAGTAATATGCTGTAATTGCAATTAGAACTGTAAATTAGATTTCAGTAACATTTTTGGTACGGTAAAAATGGATTAGGGTAGAGCCGGGACGGAAGTAACACTTTTAGATCTTTCCTATTTACTCAGAGTTTGATAGAGCTACCATATTTTATGAAAAACAACGTACAGTATATATGTCCTCTACTATTAGCAACTATAATTTAATTTCTAAGTTAAATGAGTTGAAATTAAATAGACAGAGAACGGAACTACCGCAACGTTACCTTTGTACCTGCCGGCGGGGCAGGAGTAACACAGCCATGCTTGATAAGTGTGCCTTGAATTCTAAATAAATCACAGACAGTGTCACCAGCAAAGCACCCCCACACCATAACACCTCCTCCTCCATGCTTTACGGTGGGAAATACACATGCAGAGATCATCCGTTCACCCACACCGCATCTCACAAAGACAGACCAAGGGACACAGACCATAAACCGAATCCAGTCATGTGGAGAGGCAGAACATTGTTAGCGGAGGTACTTCCCTATTTCTTGGTTCAGGCGTTCCATCTGCCCATTGGTCTGGGGATGGTACCCGGAGGAGAGGCTGAGGGCGACCCCCAGTCGGTCACAGAAGGCTCGCCACACCTGGGAGACAAACTGGAGCCCCGCGGTCAGAGACGATGTCCTCCGTAATCCCATACAGATGGAACACCTGCTGGAACATACACTCAGCCAATTCCATGGCGTTAGGTAAATGAGGAAGAGGAACCAGACGATACATTTTTGAAAAACGGTCTACTATGACAAGGATGGTGGTGTTACCAGAGGATCCAGGAAGGTCGAAGGTTGAAGCTTACCGGAAGGGAGATAACGAGGGCTTTTGGTTTGGGCGCAGATTGGACAGGAGAGTACATAATCCCTTACGTCGGATGCCAGTGAGGACCACCAGAACTTACAGGCTAGAAGTTCAGTGGTTCGTGTAATGCCCGGATGTCCTGACCCCAAGGACGTGTGACACCATTGCATCAGTTGGGGTCTAACAGCTGCTGGTACGTAACTCTTCCCAGCTGGTGTCTCAGGAGGAGCTGGGTCTGAGGTTAGGGCTTCTTGTATGGCAGAGTGAACCTCCCACAGTACCGGTCCCATAATGCAAGAGGAAGGAAGAATGGGTGTAGGGTCTGAGTTACTGGTCGGAAGGTCAAACTGGCGGGAGAGAGCATCAGCTTTTACGTTGATCTTTCCAGGGATGTAAGTAACATGAAAATGGAAGCGTGTGAAGAAGAGAGCCCAGCGGGCTTGCCTGGAGTTTAACCTCTTGGCCCCTCTGATATATTCCAGATTACGATGATCTGTTAGGACGAGAAAGGGATGTTGTGCACCCTCCAACCAGTGGCGCCACTCCTCGAGGGCCAGCTTGATGGCGAGGAGTTCTCTGTTCCCCACATTGTAATTCCTCTCAGCGGAGGATAACTTCCTGGAGAAGAAGGCACAGGGATGTGATTTTGGAGGTGTTCCCACCCGCTGAGAGAGTATGGCTCCTACACCTACTTCGGAGGTATCCACCTCCAGGATGAAAGGAAGGGTCGGATCAGGTTGGCGAAGGACAGGAGCTGAGGTGAAGAGGCATGTCAAGTTGTTGAAAGCAGTCAGGGCGGTATCGGTCCATTGAAGGGTCCGGGTCTTTTGGCTGGTAAGGGCAGTGAGGGGAGCGGCAGTAGAACTGAAGTTCCGAATGAACCGTCGATAGAAGAACCTTAACGGTGGTGGATTTGGGCCAGTTACTGATGGCGGTGACTTTGTTTTCTCATCCATGCTGACCCCTCCAGGTGTCAGTACGAAACCTAGGCAGTTTACTGAGGTTACATGGAAGGTGCTCTTTTCAGTCTTCACATAAAGGTTATGGTCAAGGAGCCGTTGAAGAACCCTTTGTACATGCGGTATGTGTTCCTTCAGGGAGTGGGAGTAAATCAGGATGTCATCAATGTAGACGATGAGAAAGCGGTTGATCATATCCTGGAAAATCTCATTCATAAAGGATTGGAAGATGGTGGGGGCGTTATCGCTGGGATCAGAGGAAGAGGGAAACAGTTCTTGACTGTGACATCATTCAGGGAACGGTAATCAATACATGGACGGAGACCACCATCCTTTTTTCCAACAAAAAATAAGCTGGACACAGCCGGGGAAGAAGAAGGACGAATTAAACCATTTTCGAGTGCTTCATCAATGTAGTTTTCCATTGCCTCATTTTCCGGGATAGATAGGGGGTAAACACGGCCCTTCGTTGGGGACACTCCAGGGAGTAAGTCAATAGCACAGTCCCCTGGGCAATGTGGTGGCAGAGTGGAGGCCTTTGCTGTACTGGGCGTATTCAGATGGTATGGTGGGTGGCACTGCAGAGGCAGAGTCCTCAATGGTGGTGGCTCTGCAGGGTAGGCTGATACAACTGGTGAAGCAGGTAGAAGACCAGGTCACCTTGTCGCCACGAGATGGCAGGGTCGTAACGACAAAGCCAGGGGTGTCCGAGGATGAGTGGATGTTTGGGGGATGAGAGTTCCATGAGTTGAATGGTTTCGGTGTGGAAGACTCCAATCTGGAGGGTGACGCTCTGTGTCAGGTGCGTAATGAAGCCCGAGCCCAATGGCTGCCCGTCCAGGGTGTTCATCCTTAAAGGAGGGGTAACAGGTGTTAGATCAATGTCAAGCTCTTGTACTAGCTGGTGATCGATAAAATTACCTGCTGCTCCCAAATCTATCAAGCCCTCTACGTACTTAGTAACCCCCTTCACGGTTATCAATACTGGGATGGAGAATTGTTTCTGGGAGATATTTAGCACTAAGGACACACCTACCTGCATGGCAGTGGAGGAACCCTTCTCATCTCTCTGTGGGGGGCGAACAGGGCAATGGCTGAGTAGATGATCTTTCCCTCCACAGTATAGGCAGAGCCCTTCTTGGATCCGCCTTTGACATCCGATACACGGGAGAGGAGCATGACCCAACTGCATGGGCTCTGGAACACTCGGACGGGATGACTGTATCATGGAAAGTGTGGTGTTGTGATTTGAAGGAGTCAGGCGCAGAAGGATAAATCACAGAATAACAGGTTTATTCCGTTGACACAGCAGTACTCAGCAATGCATCAAACACTCCAGTGTGGAAATATACAGCGCACTGGAAACAACAAGGCACATGGGTGAATATCCCGGCGATACAAAATACAAGAGCTCCACCGAGCTAAACTAACCTCCACAATAAACAATCACACACAAAGACAAGGGGGCAGAGGGAACACTTATACAGGCACTGATGAGGGGAATTGAAACTAGGTGTGTGTAATAAACAAGACAAAACAAATGGAATGATGAGATGAGGAGCGGCAGTGGCTAGAAGACCGGTGACGACAAATGCCGAAGCCTACACGAACAAGGAGAGGAGGCAGCTTCGGAGGAAGTCGTGACAGTACTCTCCCCTTGACGCACAGCTCCAGCAGCGTGCCGACATCGGCCTCGGGGACGGCCAGAAGGACGCGGAGCAGGGCGAGCCGGATGGCGACGGTGGAAATCCCGCAACAGGGAGGGATCGAGGATATCCCTCACCGGGACCCAACACCACTCATCCGGACCGTACCCCTCCCACTCCACGAGTTACTGAAGGCCCCCCACCCGATGCCTCGAATCCAAGATGGAACAGACGGAGTACGCCGGGGCCCCCTCAATGTCCAGAGGGGGCGGCGGGACCTCCCGCACCTCAGACTCCTGGAGCGGACAAGCCACCACCGGCCTGAGGAGAGACACATAAACGAGGAGTTAATACGGTAATCGGGAGGGAGTAGTAATCTATATGTAACCTCGTTGATTCTCCTCGGGACTTTGAACGGCCCCGCAGGCTCAGCTTCCGGCAGGGCAGGCGGAGGGGCAGATTCCGGGTCGAGAGCCAGACCCGATCACCTGGTACAAAAACCAGGGCCTCACTGCGGTGGCGATCAGCGTTGGCTTTCTGGCGACGCACGGCGCGCTGGAGGTAAACGTGAGCAGTGTTCCACGTCTCCTCCGCACGCCGAAACCAGTCATCCACCGCAGGAGCTTCGGTCTGGCTCGGATGCCACGGATGCCACGGCGGCCAGGTAGACTGGTGCCCACTATTTTCAGTGCTGATTCATCGGAGGTAATGTATGGTTTCATAGTTAATGCTTAAGAGTACCTGTAATTATGCTAGCTAGCTACCTACCGTTCAGCTGTTTTTCTAACCTCATTATCTGAAGCGTTAACTTTAGGTAGTTAGTAGCTACTGTACTCGAAATGTAGCTAGCTTGATGCTACCTGGATAGCTAACTAAACAACAGCTGGAACGACCTAGCTCTAACGTTTACAAGTAACGTTATCCCCACAAGCTGGCTACTAGATGACCAATAGAACAGTTGGTCCTAATTTGGAATTAATCTAAAACAATTATAGATAACTAACTAGCTAGTTGGCTTGGTAAGATATATTTGTATTAGCCGGGCTTCTGCATTTGGAGACGCTTTCTCTCCGTTGGGACAGACGCGAACTAGCTAAATTGATTCAGTAGCTAGCTTTACACTTAACTAGCTAACAGTAGCTACTAAGGGTAAGTTTATAACCTACACTTATTTTTTATTTTATTTTTACATACTGGTAACCAGAGTCATTTAAAAGGAATTCAAGACATGGGTGACTAGTTAACGTTAGCTTGGCTTTCTCTGTGTGTTTCATACCGTGGGAGGAGGGGTTGGTTCGTTGACAGAGAGCGATGGCTAGCTAATAAGCTAACTAACTGGCTGAATAAGTTGACGACGTACTCACTCAAACTGTCATAACTAACCCAAGACTTTACACAACGTTAGACACGGACACGAATGATCTGTTTAGTGTGTTAACACACTATTGGTAGTTTGTTGTAACCGAGTATTGGTGCTAAACCGTGTGTTATTGGAAGCTAGCATGCTAGTTAGCTATGGCGTTATAGGATACGGTGCCCTGGGCGGTTTTCACGGAAGAATACTGTACCAAGTTAGCTAGCTGAATAAACTAAGTTAGAGTCTATTCCTAGAAAACATTTAACCGCTGTAGTTTACACCAATTATATAATTTCTAAAGTGGAAGTTGAATATTTGAATGTTTCAGTGAAAGGTAAGTGAGGGAGGCCCCGCTCTCTCGCTTCCCCAGATGTTTAGTTCATTTTATTCCGATCTCTTTTGCATTATTGTAGCCTTTTCTGTAGCCTGTCAACTATGTGTCTGTCTATCCCTGTTCTCTCCTCTCTACACAGGCCATACAAACGCTTCACACCGTGTGGCTGCTGCCACTCTAATCTGGTGGTCTACACTCGATCCCTCCGATGTCAACAACTACAGACCAGTATCCCTTTCTTTTCTCTCCAAAACTCTTGAGCGTGCCGTGCTATCCCTGCTATCTCTCAGAATGACCTTCTTGATCCAAACCAGTCAGGTTTCAAGACTGGTCATTCAACTGAGTCTGCTCTTCTCTGTGTCACGGAGGCTCTCCGCACTGCTAAAGCTAACTCTCTCTCCTCTGCTCTTATCCTTCTATACCTATCTGCTGCCTTTGATACTGTGAACCATCAGATCCTCCTCTCCACCCTCTCCGAGTTGGGCATCTCCGGCACTGCTCACTCTTGGATTGCGTCCTACCTGACCGGTCACTCCTAACAAGTGCCGTGGCGAGAATCTGGCTCCGCACAAACGTGCTCTCACCACTGGTGTCCCCCAGGGCTCAGTTCTAGGCCTTCTCCTATTCTCTCTATACACCAAGTCACTTGGCTCTGTCATATCCTCACATGGTCTCTCCTATCATTGCTACGCAGACGACACACAATTCATCTTCTCCTTTCCCCCTTCTCATAACCAGGTGGCGAATCGCATCTCTGCATGTCTGGCAGACATATCAATGTGGATGTCGGATCACCACCTCAAGCTGAACCTCGGCAAGACAGAGCTGCTCTTCCTCCCGGGGAAGGACTGCCCGCTCCATGATCTCGCCATCACGGTTGACAACTCCATTGTGTCCTCCTCCCAGAGTGCAAAGAACCTTGGCGTGACCCTGGACAACACCCTGTCGTTCTCCGCTAACATCAAAGCGGTGACCCGATCCTGCAGGTTCATGCTCTACAACATTCGCAGAGTACGAACCTACCTTACACAGAAAGCGGCACAGGTCCTAATCCAGGCACTTGTCATCTCCCGTCAGGATTACTGCAACTCGCTGTTGGCTGGGCTCCCTGCCTGTGCCATTAATCCCCTACAATTTATCCAGAACGCTGCAGCCCATCTGGTGTTCAACCTTCCCAAGTTCTCTCATGTCTCCCCGTTCTTCCGCACACTCCACTGGCTTCCAGTTGAAGCTCGCATCTACTACAAAACCATGGTGCTTGCCTACGGAGCTCTGAGGGGAACAGCACCTCCTTACCTTCAGGCTCTGATCCTACACCCAAACGAGGGCACTACGTTCATCCACCTCTGGTCTGCTAGCCCCCCTACCTCTACGTAAGCACAGTTCCCGCTCAGCCCAGTCAAAGCTATTCGCTGCTCTGGCACCCCAATGGTGGAACAAGCTCCCCCACGATGCCAGGACAGCGGAGTCACTGACCACCTTCCAGAGACACTTGAAACCCTACCTCTTTAAGGAATACCTGGAATAGTATAACAGTAATCCTTCTACCTCCCTCCTCCCCCACCCCCCATTAAAAAAAATAAAAAAAATAAAAGGGGGTGGTTGTCCCACCGTCTATCCTAAATTGAATGCACCAATTTGTAAGTCACTCTGGATAAGAGCGTCTGCTAAATGACTTAAATGTAAATGTGCCAGAACCGGCTGATAACCTAAGACACATTGAAAGGGAGTTAGGTTAGTGGAGGAGTGGCGGAGAGAGTTCTGGGCATATTCGGCCCATGGCAAGAACACTGACCACTCCCCCGGCCCGTCCTGGCAGTAGGACCGCAGGAACCTACCCACATCTTGATTCACCCGTTCCACCTTACCATTAGACTGGGGTGAAACCCAGAGGTCAGGCTGACCGAGACCCCCAGACGTTCCATGAACGCCTTCCAGACTCTGGATGTGAACTGGGGAACCCGGTCAGACACTATGTCCTCTGGCACCCCATAGTGCCTGCGCCATCTACAAGGCCGTGGGGAGACCGGGCAGAGGAAGGAGGCGGCAGGCTTTTGAAAAGCGGTCCACAATGGCCAGGATGGTGGTGTTATGCTGAGAGAGGGGAAGATCAGTTAGAAAGTCAATACACAGGTGGGACCATGGCCGTTGTGGAACTGGTAAGGGCTGTAACTTACCTGCTGGGAGGTGCCTAGGTGCCTTACTCTGGGCGCACACCGAGCAGGAGGAGACATACACCCTCACGTCCTTGTCCAAGGTAGGCCACCAGTACTTTCCGGTCAGGCAGCACACTGTATGACCGATACCTGGGTGACCAGAGGATGGAGACGTGTGGGCCCAATAGATCAGATGGCCACGGACAAGAGATGGCACGTACTGCAGCCCAGCTGGACACTGAGGTGGAGATGGCTCTGTGCGTACCGCCCGCTCTATGTCCGCGTCCATCGCCCATACTACCGTGGCCACAATGCAGGTGGCCGGGAGTATGGGGGTGTTGTCTATGGGCCTCTCCTCTGTGTCGTACAGTCGTGACAGCGCGTCTGCCTTCACGTTCTTCGTACCTGGGATGTATGACAGAATAAACTCAAACTGGGTGAATAATATGGCCCACCTGGCCTGGCAAGGGTTCAGCCTCCTCGCTGCCTGGATGTACTCCAGGTTACGGTGGTCCGTCCAGACAAGGAAAGGGTGTTTAGCCCCCTCGAGCCAGTGCCTCCACACTGTCAGGGCTCTGACTACAGCCAACAGCTCCCGATCACCAACGTCGTAGTTCTGCTCCGCCGGGCTGAGCTTCTTGGAGAAGAAGGCACAGGGGCGGAGCTTGGGTGGCGTGCCCGAGCGTTGAGACAGGACAGCTCCTATCCCTACCTCGGACGCATCCACCTCCACTACGAATGGTTGTGATGGATCGGGATGGGCCAGTACCGGGGCTGAGGTGAACAGAACCCTCAGGTTACTGAAGGCCCTGTCAGCCTCAGCAGACCAGCGGAGCCAGGACGGCCCACCCTTCAACAGAGATGTGATGGGAGCTGCGACCTTGCCAAAGCCCCGGATAAACCTCCGATAGTAGTTCGCAAAGCCAATAAAGCGCTGCACCTCCTTTACCGTGGTTGGAGTCAGCCAATTACGCACGGCTGAAATGCGATCTCCCTCCATCTCCACACCTGAGGTGGTAATGCGGTATCCGAGGAAGGAGACGGACTGCTGGAAAAACAGACACTTCTCTGGCTTGGCATAAAGGTCATTTTCCAACAGTCGGCCCAGCACTTTGCGAACCAGGGACACATGCTCGGCACGTGTAGTGGAATACATCTGAATGTCGTCGATGTAGACCACTACACCGTGACCAAGCATGTCCCGAAACACCTCGTTCACAAAGGACTGGAAAACGGATGAAGCATTCATCAAACCGTACGGCATCACCAGGTATTCGTAATGCCCTGTGGTTGTGCTGAAAGCTGTCTTCCATTCGTCCCCCTCTCGGACACGCACCAGGTTATACTCACTCCGGAGATCTAATTTTGTGGAAAAGCTCGCCCCTTGCATTGACTCGATCACAGATGGGATGAGGGGCAGAGGATAACTAAAACGTATTGTTCCCTTGTTCAATGATCGGTAATCAATGCACGGGCGCAGACCTCCGTCTTTCTTCTTCACAAAAAATAAACTTGAGGAGGCGGGCGAAGTGGAGGGACATATGAGCCCCTGGCGCAGGGACTCGGAGACGTATGTCTCCATCCCTTGGGGTGCTGGAGTGTGGGTGGGTGGCCGGATCCGGTCGCTCAGCTCGTCCCGACGGGTCGGGTCCTCTCCTCTCCAGGCGTTGGACGACCTGGAGAACCCGATCCATCGCTTCTCCCAAGCTGGCTAGCATCCTGGAATGCTCGTGGACCCGTGCCACGACTCCAGGCATGGGCTCTTCTCCTGCTGACTCCATGGAAGGTGTGTGATTCTGTGGTGTTGTGATTTGTAGGAGTCAGGCGCAGGAGGATAAATCACAGAATAACAGGTTTATTCCGTTGACACAGCGGAACGCAGCAATGCATCAAACACTCCAGTGCGGAAATATACAGAGCACTGGAAACAACAAGGCACATGGGTGAATATCCCGGCGATACAACATACAAGAGCTCCACCGAGCTAAACGACTCTCCATAATAAACAATCACACACAGAGAAGGGGGCAGAGGGAACACTTATACAGGTACTGGTGAGGGGAATTGAAACCAGGTGTGTGTAATAAACAAGACAAAACAAATGGAATGATGACATGAGGAGCGGCAGTGGCTAGAAGACCGGTGACGACGAACGCTGAAGCCTGCCCAAACAAGGATAGGAGGCAGCTTCGGAGGAAGTCGTGACAGAAAGAGAAGGTTACGGGTTCCTGGGTGGCAGAGTTCTTCGGCGGTCGGCGATGAGGTGGTCGATGGAGATGGACATATGAATGTATTGATTTAAATCCTGAAGGTCACCTCTACAGGCCAGCTCCTCCTGAAGTTCCCTGTTGATCACTCTTCGGTAGACGCTAAGTAAAGCAGCCTCACTCACTAAAGCAGCCATGGTGCGGAACTCGAGGGCATACTCGGCAGCTGAATTGCGTCCTTGTTGAAGTTCTATGAGGAGGGCTCCTATAGGACGACCGGAAGGAGAGTGATCGAATACCTCTTTGAAGAGGGTGTGGAAATGGGTCTCGGATCTGAGTTCTGTGCTGTAGGCAGTCCATATGGCGGTGGCCCAATCCAGGGCTTTGCCTGTGAGTAGAGACACAACAAAATCCACCCTGCTCTTGTTGGTGGCGAAGTTAGTGGGGTTGTGCTCAATGTATATGCTACATTTTATCAGAAGTCCCTGACATTTCCCAGGTGAACCGTCATATTTTCCAGGCATTGATATGAATGAAGGAGGGCTATGGGTTTCAATACCTGGCATCGGAGGAGTAGGGATAGGGTGGCGGAGAAGATGGCAGATTTCCTCCATATGCTCCTCTTGCTGGGTTAGGCGCTGCTCTAGCTCCGCTGAATCCATTCAGTTTTTTGGTGAGGTATTCTGTAATGAATGCTCAGGGAGAAAAAGGAGTAGATTCACGCGCAGAGCGCGGCAGGTGTTTATTTTGCCTTTTCAGAAGGCAGGAATCGTGGTCACAAGCAGGCGATGGTCATACACCGGTAGGCAAACAGGGAGGTGAATCAAAACTAGGACTGAAGGCTAAAACTGGTTCTCACAAACAAGCTAGGAAAAGGCTTAGTAGAGTCAAAACAAATAATACCTCACAAGGCACAAACAGAATGAACTGAACTAAATAAGGAGCTTATAAGACCAGGTGAGTAACTAACACATGTGAAATCAATTAACAAAAATGAAAGACAGGGCTACGTTCAAGAACACAAAGGAACAGGGCTACGTTCAAGAACACAAGGTTGACTAAGAAAATAAATACAGAACCTTACAGGGTTAGTGTAATTTTAACTGACTTGTCTGGAAGGGTCCACACAGATCTGAACGAAACTGCTGCAGTAGAGAGAGACATTTTATAATTGATGCTGCTTCTCTTGCTTTTCACGAGAGTGGAGCGTGGTGCGTGTAGCTTGTTGTTGGCCAATCATAAGTCATCAAAGCGGCAATAGGCTACAGTCATAGAGCCTCGCTCCGTGTGTGGCAAAAGTTAGGAGATATCTAATCAGTGGAAGATGTAATTAAAAGTTAAAGGGGAAGGATGGGCTACAACGACCAAGAGCCAACAGGTATGCTGATACTTAATATTCTGAATGGAGTTGTTGTTATTTTTAACTGTAGGATGAGAAAGCGCATGCATTGCAGCCTCAGTTAGCCTAGCTAGCTAACGTTAGCTAGCTTAATCAGCTTCTCCCAATCTGATGCTGTCAAGACAGCTACAACGTAATCATATTTGATGATAGATAACTGTAGTGTCGAGTCAATGTTGCTAATTATGCTGTTAAACAAAGGAGTCCGCTTATACTGAACTTTGATCATACGTTTTATTCATATCACAAGATTTCAGCATAAGTTTACAGATGTCATGATCACCCGGAGAACAGAGTCCCAAAAGAATATGTCTGCTCTAATCTTCATTGTTGCTAGCCCATACTTATAATCTTTCCCAAAATATGGGTGGCTCCCTCTACTGTCCAATCCCCTGTCTACAACACACAGACTCCCTCTGTTCTATGGGGTGTCACTCTAAAACAACTCCCTCTGAAACTGAATAAACATCCTCTCAGGTTCCACTTGAAAACATTAGCAAAGTCATAATCTCCATACACTACATATTTCCCCCCTTCGAGACTAACTAAAAGTCTCGAAAACAAAAAGAATAGGATTATGACAAGTAACAATCTCTCTTATTGAGTATCTTTAACAATAAACCCAAAACACTTTTCTCTGGAGTGTAAATACCTTTCTATGAAATATGAACAAATCTTTATGAAGTGTGAATACATTACTATGAAATATGAACAAATCTTTATGGAGTGTGAGAGCGAAAAACCTGTCTGGCAGCCTTCTTTCCAAATATCCATCCATCAATCAAGACAGTAAAATTCTCTCACGGCCCCTCTGCCCCAGGCAACCACCTAGGTACTCCAGATCAATTCATAAATCTTTATCAATGCATTAGAAACTATGATGCCATTAAATACACATGAAAGCCCCAGCAAACAAAATACTATCCAAAATGTCCACTCTCAGGCTGGTCGACCCATCGGACCCTACGGTGGATTATCTCTATCCCTGCCTATACTCCATGTCCCTAAGCTTCCACGAAATAAACAAAAACATCTAAGATCCCCACATGTATCCAATAACATCAAATATCATTCTACAAAAATTAATACAGAAAGAATATGACACAAATTATGTATTACACATGCAAATATGTCTATATTTCATTGCAGACACTGGAATGTAGTCCACTACACTTCATCTCCTCAGCAGTGTCGACTTCCAATGCATCTTCGATGATGGAATTGGAACATTTCCACACCTTCCTTGTTCCATCTCCTCCTTTCCCTTCATATTCTCCTTTCATATTGTCCTTTCATATTGTCCTTGTTTGAGTATTTCAATCTCTACATATTCCCCCAAATGCTTCTGGAAGAAAAGAAAAGACCAAACAGTATCTTTTGCAAAACAACACATTCAAATTAAAACATCAATATCAACTAAGAATATAAAAAATGATATAAAATGATATATGAATGAATCACATTATTCTATTTCCCCCCTTTGATTCATAACAAAATACTAAAATCACACTAATATTGAAAAACATTTGAAAAATAATCAAATAATCAAAAAGGATATTTATCCATCAATACTCCATCCAGTCCCACTTGTCCATCTTCATCCAGATCAGAAACAGTCAACAACGGCATCTGAGTGTTGTCTCCAGGCGTCACAACTCCAACCCATCTCAATATCATAGCTTTCGCAAAGGTCAGTAACAAAGTACAAAAGCAAAACATCACACACAGTGCTATCAAAGCTGCTACTAAAATCTGAACCATCACTGCTCCCACTGGGCCTAACTGATCTTGTAACCAAGTCTTCGCTGACCTTCCAGCTCCTTCAGATCTACCAAATGCATCCCTTATATTCTTCAATGCATCTATAACACTACTGATATTATCTGAACTATCTGGAATCAAAGTATAACAATCATCCCCCGTCAAATTCATAGCCAAACATAAGCATTACATTACATTTACATTACATTTTAGTCATTTAGCAGACGCTCTTATCCAGAGCGACTTACAGTTAGTGAATACATATTTTTTTATACTGGCCCCCCGTGGGAATCGAACCCACAACCCTGGCGTTGCAAACGCCATGCTCTATCAACTGAGCTACATCCCTGCCGGCCATTCCCTCCCCTACCCTGGACCAATTGTGCGCCGCCCCATGGGTCTCCTGGTCGCGGCCGGCTACGACAGAGCCTGGATTCGAACCAGGATCTCTAGTGGCACAGTTAGCACTGCGATGCAGCGCCTTAGACCACTGCGCCACTCAGGCGAAACAAGCCACCTTGTTTTGCTAGAATATAGTCAAGAGCCATATCATGTTTCAACAGCGTCAGTCTGTGACTTCTTTGAGTATTCGACAGAAGGTTAAACCCTCTTATCGTTTCATTTGCAAAACCCTGCAAAGTATAGGTAATATTATCAATATGATCTGCCAAAAATGTTACACCATACCATGGAAAAAGTCCCAGTCCCCTCTTAGACTTATCCTCCAATGGTAGGCTTCCCAGACTATGAAATTCCTCTAAAATTGGTGCTGGAGCTATCTGCTCCCTTGTAATCAAATGCGATATATTTATGGCTTTAATAACTATCAATGTTGAAAGAGTTAAATTGCTTCTCACTGTTGTTATAATAGGCTGAAGTGTTGATGTCCTTGTTGTTACTTCATCCATTCTCCCTAAGACTTTGAACTCCTGACTTGTATTTCCATCTATCACCACTAGTGTCACTACATTCACTCTCAGTCCTAACTCTAATCCCTCACTTTCAATCTGTTGATTATAAAAATACACTTATAATCACCTTGATCTTCCTGCTGGGAATTGTAAATATAGATACCGCAATCACCCTCAATTTTCATTCTTCTCTCATCATTCAGCAACGCATACTTTCTCAATGCCACTGCTCCTAACAGATTTAAACTCCTACCATATCCATCTTCCCACTGACTCTAAATATTTCCTTCACCACTGTTCTCTCTCTCTTACTACTAACTAACATTGAAACTTAGCTTACTGTCCTAGAGTTCCTTCAACCCTAGTTTTCCTAACTTTTTTAATCTAATCTTTTCTCCTAACTTTTAAAAAACCATTCCACTGATTTATTCACAAAATCCCTTTACCACCAATTTTTTGAATATGTGATCGGGTAATCCCCACCTGCTTCTGACTTCTTTACACACAGACTTGGCAAACCATTGAACATCTTTTAGCCTAGTTTGAAATCTCTTGGTGTAGGAATGTAACCAAGAATAACAGTCACCCCTTTTAACTTTATTTTTCAGACAGATTGTCTAATAGGCAGTCTAATAGATTGTCCTCCTTCCTATGATATTATCTTTTCAAGCAAATATGATTCCCCAAAACCCTACTCTTTTAAAATCTTCTACCAGACAGCCGTCTAGTGTACATCTTATTGTACAGTTCAATTTACACAATGCATCTCTTCCCAACAATGCAATAGGTATATGTTCTGATACCAGTATGGGTATTTTAATTTCTCTTTGATTTTTATAGCAGAGCTCAATTGGTTCCTTAAGAGTAATCAGCTGTTTTACTCCCTCAAATCCCTATCCTAATTAGTTAATTTTACATAGTGAGATGTGTAACCTCATCAGGCTCAACACAGATAAAAGCTTTTCCACTATCACTTCTCCTAGTCCTTTTATTTTCACTTCAATTGTTGGATATTTCTTTTCTCCCTAATCGGTGCTATCAGCTGACAACCCCCTTCGGATCTTCTAGGCACTCTAGAATCCTTGCTCCTTTAAGGGTTCACCTGTCCTCCAGATGATCTTCACTTGCTCCTTTATCTTCCTCAGAAATCCCCTCTGTTGTTTCCTCCTGGCGCATTGCACTCACAGGCAAAGTGACCAACCTGTCCACAATTATAACACGCTTCTGAAAGTTGCTGGAAGTGTGGCTGAAACCTTCCTCCTCCTTCTAAGCCTTCTCGTCCTTTTCCTCTCCAATTCTGTGTCTGTCCAGAAACTGGCTGTGGATATGGAACAACTGGAACCGCTATTGGTGGCTGATACAATTGCGGTTGGAACTGGTCCTGTTGAAGCTGTGGCAGTGATTGTTGATTCGGTGCACCCTGATTCTGCATAACCAAAGCTTGTTTCTTCTCCTTCTTATTCTCCACCAGCTGTATTTGATTGAGTTTTCTGAGAGAGTTTCTTGGTCCTGTTCTTTCTGGTTGTGTTCCTTTTTTCTGTACAAATCCACTTGATGGGCTATATGATCTGTATAGACACCTTTTGTCATGCTTCCAAGTCCAACCACCTCTGCCAGTTTACTCCTTACTGGTGAGGGCAGTCCCATCTGCAATTTAGCTCTCAAAATTGACTGCTCAATTTGACTCACATCTGGATCATTTCCAGTAATATTTCTCCACACTTGATGAACTCTTGACACATAGGCTCTCGGATTTTCTTGTTGTCCTAGTGGGTCAATCAGAATGTTATCAGGATGCACATTTGTTGGAAATGTATCTTTCAATGCTCTCCACAGACGATTCCTACTTGCAGCCAACAATTCAGGGTCGTTCACTGCAGTCCCCACATATCTATTCAGTCCCGCTCTCTGAAAAATTTCTTCCATACCTGGAATCCCCAGGAGATTAGCCAAAAGTCTCTTAATGTCTCCTATAGTAGACTGTGTTCCCACCGTAATTTCTTCCAATTTTGAAATCCAAGGATAGGCTCCATCTTGAAGAGTAGGCAGCTTCTCAAGTATATCTGACATATCGGTACTTTGCAAAGGCTTATATTCTAAGTTTTGACCTCGAATGATCACTGGCATCATTTTCTTACTAGTGCCCTCTTTCCTTGGCCTCAATGTATATTTTTTCTCAAATTCTTGGGATTCTTTTCTCAGCAGTTTCTTCTTCTGTATCTCCAGCTTCTTGAGTTGTTCCTCCAGTTCTTTTACTTCTCCTAAATCATTCGCTTTATCCAGGCATGATACGCATCGGTCTATATCTCTTTCTATTTCTTCTGTGCTAGTCATTGTTGGATAAAATCCCCTTGAATATGAAGCACCTTTACTCTCCCACTCTTTATCGCTGTCTTCATCTTTGCTTTTATCAGAACTCGAATCTCTTGTATTCTTCTTCTTCAAACATCCATCACCCCTTCTTTCCGCTCTGGCCAACCTCCGTCTGATCACAGGGTCATATCCACCCATGATCTCTTCTGAATCACTCTGATCATCATCATCATCATCATCATCTTCATCAAGTTCCATTCTCCTGAACCTCATTCTACCCTTAGTTTCCAGACATCTCGGTTTTTTCTTACTTCTGGAGTTTGGAGTCATTTTTATGGTCGTTTCTGCTTGTCCTCTCTCTATTATTCGTTCATCTTCATCTCTGATGCAATAATCACCCTCCTGAACGATCACCGGAAGCTGAGGATAGACGTCCTTAAGCTCTACTTCTTCCTCATAAGGTGGGGGTCTTTTTGCTGAATCCGTATGTGAGAAAGGTGTACTGACTTCTGCCATTACTTTTTCTGTCGCCTTTCCTTGTTTCACCATTTTCTCTATACCTTTGTTTATTTTATCGCTGGCATCTTTTATCAGTTTTTGTCCTTCATTCTCAAACAGCTTAAGAACACCCAGCTCTCTTTGTCTCTTTTCTTTACGTTGTTCCCTTTGTTTTCCTTTCTTTTGAACTGCTTTATGAATTGACAGAAGCACTTTCATTATGTTGATTACATCAGGGTTAAGAGTCCCTTCCACTGGCCATGGTTGTTCAATGTCAGGCCAACGTTTGTTCCATTTGCCGGATAACCTAGCAATACCATTAACTAAATGATTACTATTTTGTACTATATCAACAGGTGTAATTACCTTCATAGTCCTGATATCCTTTTTCCCCATTGTAACAACTCTTTTATATTCCTTTATTGTGAATTATTTTATTATTTTAGAATATATAGCTTATAGTGTCCTCCCTTTAATTATTAATATAAACTTTTTCTTCTTTTTTTCTTCTAAATAATAAAAATTAATCAATAAAAATATGAATATTCAAAAATAATTTTTTATTTTATTTTACTAATTTATCAATTAGTGACTAACTTACCACCTTCAATCAGGAAAAGTACAGGAAAGTAGACAACTTCAGAGCAATCCAAAAAGAAAATACCTATAATCCAGCAACACTACAGTACTCATAAACCAATTATTTAATAAGCACCCAATTATCTTAATTTTACAGAATAATGTCAGTACTCGATTCCCAACACAACTCTAATCAAACCCACTCATGCACAAAAACTCCAAAATGCAATTTTTATTTTCATCAAATGATCAGTCTTTTGCCAAGTCCTTGTCAAATTGTCATAACATCAAATATCCTGTAGGGGAAGGTTTTGTAAACAGAACAGCACTAGCCTGATTCTCTTTTGACTTGATCCTGTCGCAGCAGCCTCTTGTCGCGTCACACCCTGT